>NC_138773.1:234767876-234985376 GCF_965119305.1 Pelophylax lessonae
CCAGCAGAGTTACCCAATGCGCTGTGAAAGAAATGTAACGTCCCTGTCCATGTCTGCTGGACCAAGAGTCAGCAGTAATGTGCACCTTCCTGCTGACCACGTTGTCCAACGAGGCCAAAACACTACCTTCCACATGACGGTAGAGAGCCAGAATGGCCTTACACAAAAAGAAATGCCTTTCTGGGACCTGCCACTGTGGTGCAGCACATTCCACAAATTTGCAAAAGGGAGCTGAGTCTACCAGATGAAAAGGCAGCAACTGTAATACTAGCAATTTGTTCAAGCTAGCACTAGGACGCTGAGCATATGGATGGCTGGGACAGTATTTCTTTCTACGGTTCAAAAACTGGGGTAGTGAAATTTGCCTGCTGCTCAAATCAAGCATTGGTATACTGTTAGCAGATTGGGTGCAAGTCTCTGTGGCACTCATTGCTATACCATCATCCTTCTCAATGCTGGTATTTGAGAAGGCATGAGGTATAGTAGGGTTACAGATCACAGATGTGGAGCAAGTTGATATATGCTTGTTTTTATCTGGAGCCTCTTTCGTGTGCTGTTGCCAACAGACTGCATGGCAGGTCATCATATGCCTTGTCAAGCATGTGGTGCCCAAGCGGCTGGTGTTCTGGCCACGCTTGATCCACTTTAGACAGATGTTGCAAACAGCAATGCTGTAGTCTACTGCACATGTGCTGAAAAAAGCCCACACTAATGAACTTTTGAGAGTCCGCGGGGAGTTTGCAGCACCCTGCACCTGTGCAGCTCTGTGCTGTGACACAAAAGGTTGGCTACTGCTATGGCGGCCCCTGGAGCACATTCTGCCTCATTGGAGTTGTGTGTCCTCCTCACCCCCCCCTCCTCTTCCTCTTCCTCTATCCTGTCAGGCACCCAAGTACAGTCAGTGACCTCATCATCCCCTCCCTCCTCGTCACTGGAGCAAACTTGGCAATATGCTTCAGCTGTGGCAACATGACTGCTGGTTTCTTGTCTGTCATTGTCACCCCCCTCTCTCTAGGCTCACATTATTCCCTTCATCAACCTTCGAACCAACATCACCGATTTCAAATTGCTGCGCATCCTCCAGCAGCATGTCACTGAAACTATGATCGAATAGTTCAGGTGACTCCTCTGTGCATGATGGTGGGGTGACAGAAGGAGTAGCTGTGGAGAAGGAGCCTATGGAACGGGCTGCTTTGGCAGCTGCGGTGGAAGGCAAACTACTGTGAGCATGGGTGTCAGAGGATGAGGAGGATGAGGACAGCTTACTGACCCACTCCACCAACTCTTCCACATGTTGTGGCTGAATAGCATGGGCAGCACCAGAAATAAAGGACGGGCGTACCCCGCCTGCAGAGGATGCACTATGTCGACTGTGACCACCACTTTTCACAATGGACACAGAGGCTGCTTGCCCTCTTTTCGTGGCCTGTGAGCGTCGGCCTCTCCTTGTCGGCCTTTCGGACATGATGTTGATACAGATCAATATAGGGTATACACAACTGACCAATAGATACTCAATGACCTGATATGATGTAATCAATAGCCCTATAGATGAGCTGTGCTGCTTATAGGTGTACGCAAGTGACCGATTAACAATACCCTCACTGATATGATGCCATCAATAGCCCTATAGATGAGCTGTGGTGCTTATAGATGTACGCAAGTGACCGATTAAGAATACTCTCACTGATGTGATGTAAATAATAGCCCTATAGATAAGCTGTGGTGCTTATAGATGTACGCAAGTGACCGATTAACAATACTCTCACTGATATGATGCAATCAATAGCCCTATAGATGAGCTGTGGTGCTTATAGATGAACGCAAGAGACTGATTAGCAATACTCTCACTGATGTGATGTAACTGATAGCCCTATAGATAAGCTGTGGTGCTTATAGATGTACGCAAGTGACCGATTAACAATACTCTCCCTGATATGATGTAATCGATAGCCCTATAGATAAGCTGTGGTGCTTATAGATGTACGCAAGTGACCGATTAACAATACTCTCACTGATATGATGTAATATATAGCCCTATAGAAGAGCTGCGGTGCTTATAGATGTACGCAAGTGACCGATTAACAATACTCTCACTGATATGATGTAATCTATAGACCTATAGATGAGAAATCTCTCTCCCTCTCTGCTAGGAATGAATCACTGGCACTGCACTGTCTGACAAACCGCAAAGAAACGAATCTCTCCATGCTTCAAACATGTTCCTGGCCCTCCCTACACTGCTAGCAATGTCTCAGTGGCGCTGCACTGTCTGACAAACTGCAAAGAAACAAATCTCTCCTTGCCTCAAACACGCTCCTGGCCCTCCCTACACTGCTAGGAATGTCTCACTGGCGCTGCACTGTCTGACAAACTGCAAAGAAAGAATCTCTCCTTGCCTCGAACACGTTCCTGGCCCTCCCTACACTGCTAGGAATGTCTCACTGGCGCTGCACTGTCTGACAAACTGCAAAGAAAAAAATCTCTCCCTGCCTCAAACACATTCCTGGCCCTGCCTACAATGCTAGGAATGTCTCTCTGCACTGTCTGACAAACAAGAAAAGCTACTTTCGCCCTGCCTCACACGCGTCCCTCTCCCTGTCTCTCCGCCCGCACAATCACACTACACGCTGCAGCTGCACAGACAGCCTTTATGTAGTGTGGGGCGTGTACTTGGCCCCTGAGCCATGATTGGCTAAAGGCAGCTTGCCATTGGTCCAATCATGGCAGAGATCATTTGATTGGCCAAAGCATGAGGTCAGGGTGCACGCTTTGGCCAATCACATAACGTGCTGCGTGCGCAGTGCATTTTGGGAATCTTGAATTTCCCGCAAAGAAGCACATTTGTTCATCATTCGACAAATGATCAAACGACCGATGTTCGAGTCGAACTTAGCCTCGACTCGAATTTGAAGCTCATCCCTAGTGTACAGTATGGTGACAGTGTATGGTGATCAGTGGCAGTGTGCAGTATGATGACAGTGTATGGTGATCAGTGGCAGTGTACAGTATGGTGACAGTGTATGGTAAAAGTGATCAGTGGCATTGTACAGTATGGTGACAGTGTATGGTGAAAGTGATCGGTGACAGTGTACAGTATAGTGACAGTGTACAGTATGGAGACAGTGATCAGTGGCAGTGTACAGTATGGTGATAGTGATCAGTGGCAGTGTACAGTTTGGTGACAGTGATCAGTAGCAGTGATTGGTGACAGTGTACAGTATAGTGATAGTGTATGGTGACAGTGATCAGTGGCGGTGTACAGTATGGTGACAGTGTATGGTGACAGTGATCAGTGGCAGTGTACAGTATGGTGACAGTGGTCAGTGGTAGTGTACAGTATGGTGACAGTGTATGGTGATTAGTGGCAGTGTACAGTATGGTGACAGCGATCAGTGGCAGTGTACAGTATGGTGACAGTGTATTGTGACCGGTGACAGTATACAGTATAGTGACAGTATACAGTATGGTGACAGTGATCGGTGACAGTGATCAGTGGCAGTGTACAGTATGGTGATAGTGATCAGTGGCAGTGTACAGACAGTGGTTAGTGGCAGTGTACAGTATGGTGACAGTGTATGGTGACAGTGATCAGTAGTAGTGTACAGTATCGTGACAGTGGTCAGTGGCAGTGTACAGTATGGTGACAGTGTATGGTGATCAGTGGCAGTGTACAGTATGGTGACAGTGATCAGTGGCAGTGTACAGTATGGTGACAGTGTATGGTGATCAGTGGCAGTGTACAGTATGGTGACAGTGATCAGTGGCAGTGTACAGTATGGTGACAGTGTATGGTGATCAGTGGCAGTGTACAGTAGAGCGAAAGTGTATGGTGACAGTGATCAGTAACAGTGTACAGTATAGTAACAGTGTATGGTGATGGTCAGGGACAGACTGACCATTCGGGCAGTCACTCAGGCACTGCCCGAAGGTTTGGGGCCAGCTGGGGACCCCATGAGAGGCTCCTGGTACCTTTATTGGGTCGCCAGCTTTAAAGTGGTTGTAAATTCTGTTTCACCACTTATATCTACAAGTAAGCTTATAATTAGGCCTATAATAAGGCTTACCTGTAGGTACTGAGAACATCCCCTAAACTTTCACCTTTAGAGCCCGTGCCATAAATGGCAGCTCCCGTGCACATGTGTGGGAGTGACATAATCGCGCCCTCCAGCCACTCATGTAGCCAGAGGCTGCATACCTAGAAGGAAGACTGGGTGAAGATGGAATCTAGGGCTGGGGAATATAATCGAAAGATCGATGCATCGCGATTCGACCCTTTGCGATTCTGCATCGCTCCGGGCTGCCGGCATAATCGATTATACGAAGTGACGTCATCAGCCGCGGCCACGCCCTATCGCGCAAGGGAAAAAAAAAAAAATCACAAGATCGGCAGCTGATTGGTGGGTTAGTGGCGGGAGCTTTATAAAAAGGCTCCGCCCCTCCCCTTCCGTCTCTTTGACCCGGGCCGAGGCGCAGCAAGACATCCCCCGCGTGTATCGGCGTCCCACCTGCGGCCTTGCAGAAGCCAGCCAGCCATCCAAGCCAGAAGCCGCCAGTCCAGTGAGTCCACACACAGGAGCGAGGAGCCCCAAGTGCGTCCCCATCGCAGCCAGCCAGCGCCGCCAGCCTCACCTCACCGTAGCCGACAGGCCCTGGAGGCCCAGCCGCCACGCCACTGCCAGTGACGCCAGCCGCCCGCCACAGAGCCCAGAGAGCAGCACAGCACCTGTCCTCCTCTGCAATGCAGTGCACAACAACCCACACAGTCACACAGCAGGTATGTCCAAATAAATTGTGTAATCATTCATGGGGGTCTCTCGTCTGTATCTCTGGGGGATGTCTGTGATGGGGGGGGCCTGGGACAGGGGACGGTCGGTCGGGGCCCGGGGGTACTGTTCTGCTGTGGCAGTCTGGCAGCCAGGGGGGTCAGTCAGTGTCAGTGGGGGCCTGTGGGGGTCTATGTCAGTGTCAGTCAGCTATGGGGGTCTGGGCAAGGGGGGGACTCACTCAGTGTTTGTCAGTGCTGTGGGGGATTGGGGAAGGTGTGGGGGACATCCAGGTCTCTGTCAGTGTGGGGGTCTGTGCAAGGGGGGGGGACTCACTCTCAGTGTTTGTCAGTGCTGTGGGTAACGTTTTCTGTAAAGTAAGTGACATAAAAGTGACATAAGTGAATTGATAAGCTTAAAGCTTATATTTGTAACTCCCCTCTAGCAGCCAATCCATCAACTCACTTGAGTTGACTGGCAGTTGCAGAGGGAAACAAACATCACGGTGAACATGGAAGTTATGCAGCAGTGCACTATTGCCAGGTTCACCCTTGATGTTTGCTACTAGTCAGGAAGTGCTCTGTTTTGTAGAGGACAGGTTATGGCACACCTGGAATTTATTGCAATGCATATTCACATAAAAGGATTTATATATAATGTTTTGTGGGAATTTATGATGACCATTTTCACAAGAATATTAGCTTGGCTGGCTGGCTGGATTCTTCTATCTTGGCTTGCCTTAAAGTACAACTATAGGCCAAACGTTATCCATAATCCAAAAAGTTTTGCCTTTAGTTGTACTTTAAATGGTGGTAGGCCTGGCTGTGGCTTATATTAATATTTTCTTTTATGAAGCAGTAAACTGCACTACTACAGTTTTTTTTACTAATTTTACTGTTACTTCTAGTAAAATACTAGTGTTGTTGTCTGTCTCTGCTATGCTGTTTGCATTTTCAGACCTTCCTATATGTTTGCAGTGCAAGTGCACTAAAGTATGCAGGGCTTGCAGGCCATGACAGGGTCCAGGAAAGTGTCCTTTGAAGCAAATGAAAATAAAAAGGATTCTTTTATTTGTGACTGCTTGATTGTTTGTTTTTTTTGATAAAGTTTTGAAAACCATTGGGCAGTGGGCTGGGCATGGGCATTGGGCAGTAATCGTGATGCATCGTGATGCATCGCGGAATCGAATCGTATCGAATCGCGACCCTAATAATAGTAATCGCATCGAATCGTGAGGTAAGTGAAGATGCACAGCCCTAATGGAATCCCTCTCAGCCCTCTGACAGCGTGCCACTGGAGGGCTTCATTTTAAGGTAAGTCTCTCATAATGTGCTAGGATGCGATGCATACTAGCACATTATGACATTGCCTTACAGGGAATGTTTTCTTCAACTGCTGTTTACTACCGCTTTAAGTCTCCTGCGGCCACATAACTACTGTACAGCCTGGATCAACCACAAACCTTATTGGAAAGGGGGCCATATTAGCCCCTCTTTCTTATGGGATGTTGGAAGGGAGAGTTATTTAATTAAAGATGGATGTCAGCTATAGGAATTAGTTTAAAGAAGGCTAAGGAGGAGATATGGTGTCCTTTTGACCTATATGTTGTTTTCCCTCAGCGCTTCCCGCTCTGGGTTTCCCGCCGGGACGAGTAGCCAGGCAGATTAGTAGGGTATCCAGGCAGTTTAGTCTCCCCTGGGATAAACTAGCGAATAAGCCCCTTTCTCCGCCCGCTCTATTCCACCTATGGGAAGTAAGTTACCTCAGGAACAGGTCAATATAAGCAGCTCCCCGATCCCCCTGGGCTCAATCCTCTTCAGAATCCCATCACCTGTGTTCCTGCGCTCCTGTCTTCTTCCACCTTCGGCCTGTGCCTGATTCCAGAGCGATGTCCCTCATCCGTCAGCTGATAGAGAGAGCGGGAGAGGACGGCGGAGATTAATGGGTCCGGAGGTGCTTACAACTACCCCGGGTGTCGGAAAATGACGGACCGCCGGCAACAGCATCTTAAGTTGCGGCAGCGGCGGAAGTGAGGCGTTCAGCCGAAAGGTCGGAGGGTGCTTCCGCGAGTCAAGGCGAAGCGGCAGGTCCGCCGGAAATGGTCACCGATCACCGGACCCGTGACGTAGACGAGGAGGCGGATCGTGGGACTAGTTCCGGGGCAGTTGGCCCGGTGAAGAGGAGAAGAACCCCGAGGAGAAGATATTCCCCAGCAAGCCCGAGGCGTCCGGCGGGGAGGATCGCAGACGACGCGGAGCGGAGAGGCCCCCCGGAGGATGTGGAACCCAGGAGGAGGATCGTGGCGGCGGGCTCCAGGCCGCCCAGCAGCCAGCAAGCGGGTCGCCAGTCGGGAAGAAGGCCGCCCGCTGCTTCTCAGGGTGCGGCCCCCAGGACCGGAGGTTATCCCTTCCCAGCGCAGCAGGAAGACCAGGCGGCGGTGTCAGCGCCAGTGGACCCGGACCCCCCAGGACATCAGCCTGTCATAGGTGGTGAGTTACCGGGGTCCTCTGACCCAGAGGCTTTATTTAATTTATTTAAAAACTTTTGTCAAAGTTTACAGACTTCTAGGCAGGTGGAGGTGCCCCCTATGGCTGAGGTGTGGGCGACACCTAGTGGCTCGGAAAGGAATTTTATGCTTTCAGCTGCTAAAGAGCAAAATTTGCCCGAATCTATGTTAAGGGAAGTTATGCCCTGTGAGGTATCTCCGCTGGGCTTTCATTTGGCTGACAGCATAAAAGAAAAGATTTGGCTAAGGGGCTTATATAGATTTATTGACCTTGCTGCCGTCTGCCAGAGAATTTATGTCTAGAGGAGACAAGAAAGAGGAGTAAGGTGATAGGAAGAGATTTGTACCCAAATCTATTTTTAATTGGTTGCAGGCCTTCTGCATTTTCTCCTCTGTTTATTGTGAGAAATTTCCTTCTAAAAGTGTGGGTTTGTTTCACCACATCGAGATCATTCTTGAGGCATACAAAGGGTTTGGTGGGGTTGCCTGGTTCCATTATGATGTAGCTTTTAGACAAAAGATGGCTGTGCACCCTGGTTTAAAATGGGGTAGTAAGGACGTGGGTCTATGGTTAGATTTATTTTTGCCTCCAAAGCCGGCCTTTCAGCCCAGGCTGGTGCCGGGTACCCCCCCAACAGGCTGCAGGCCCTGCTGTTTATAAGCTGGGCATCTGTTTTAGCTTTAATGACTCGCAGTGTCGATGGCCGGGTACGTGCAAGTACCGGCACGAATGCGCTTTTTGCGCCGGACCTCACCCGGTCGCAAAGTGCTTCAGGAGAATGGCTGGGGCCCAGCAGGGAAGCATTCCAAAAGGCCCCAACCCCGGTGAGACTGTCAGAGCTCCTACTGTGGCTACAAGTGTACCCCGATCGTTGGAAGGCGGAGCTGCTAACTGATGGATTTCAGTTTGGGTTTCGGCTTCCGTGTTTTTCAGGGGAAGGGTGTTCTATAGTCAGCAATTTGAAATCTGTTGTTGGTATGTCTACTGTAGTGCTTGATAAAATTAATAAAGAAATAGCGGAAGGAAGATTTGTGGGTCCTTTTTGTTCCCCCCCTTTTAGAAATTTCAGGATCTCCCCAATTGGAATAGTGCCTAAAAAAGAACCAAACTCTTTTCACTTAATTCATCACCTGTCATACCCTAAAGGTGATTCATTAAATGAACAGATTGATTTAGATTATGCATCAGTTTCCTATACAACTTTTGAGGATGCTCTGGGCATTATTAAGGGTTTGGGTCGGGGGGGCACTGCTGGCGAAAGCGGACATCAAGTCCGCTTTTAGGCTGTTACCTCTACACCCGTCCTGTTTTAATTCTTTTGGTATCTTTTTTGAAGGTAACTTTTATTTTGACAGGTGTCTCCCCATGGGATGTTCACTGTCTTGCTACTACTTCGAGTGCTTTTCCACATTTTTGGAATGGGTGGTTAAAGCGGAGTTCCGGGCACAAAAACGATATTTTTTTTTTGTGCCCGTCCGCTAGTTCAGCCTAACCTGAAAAGGAATTGGATAGTTAGATTTTTTTTTTTTCAAAACTCACCTTGTAATTGACGATCGTAAATACTCACCTCAGGGTACTTCCTCCCTCGGAGCCGCGGCTCACCCCGTCACTTCCTGCGCTGCGATGATTCCTGGGAGCTAAACGTCATCGCTCCCAGGAATCAATGCGCCGGCACCGCCCCCGGCACCGGCCCCGCTCGTCACTTCCGGGCGACGCCGCATTCCCCTGCTAAACAGCTTCTGGGCAGGCCGGTGCGGCGCATTCTGGGAGAAGAAGACGCGGAAGAAGACGCAGAAGAGGACGTGCCGGCTTCAGCTGCCCACAAGAGAGATGGAAACGCTGTGGAAGAAATTTTATAAGTAGGTATTTCTTCTAAAAGGTAAGTGCGAACCGGGACAGATCAGAGGCTAGCCATTGTGGAATGTGCTAGCTCTGACTGTCCCGGGGGTATGTTCATTAAAAAAATGACATCTGTGCCCGGAACTCCGCTTTAAGCAGGTAACAGGTACATCCCACATCTTGCATTATCTTGACAATTTTTTGTTTATGGGGGGAGCTGACACCTCTGATTGTGATTTTATTTTGAAAACATTTTGTATGTTATGTAAATCTTTCGGTGTCCCTCTGGCCGGGGAAAAAACGGTGTGGCCGTGCACCTGTATTGAATTCCTAGGTATCACCATTGATTCGGTATTAATGGAATTCAGACTGCCATCTATCAAGCTCCGGAAATTACGAGGTATGTTGTATCTGGTAATCAGAAAGAAAAAAGTTTGTTTGAAGGAAATGCAGACGTTGCTTGGTTTGTTAGCCTTTGCTTCCAGGGTTATTCCTGTTGGCAAAGCTTTTTCCAGGAGATTGTATATTTCAATATCAGGCCTAAAGTCACCTTCTGCGCATGTGCGAGTGACACATGACATGAGGGAGGACTTGCTGGTCTGGCTACAATTCCTTTTGAATTTTAATGGCAGAGCAATTTGGCAGGAGGATTTTATTTTAGATAGGGATTTCCTTCTCTTTACCGATGCTGCGGGCTCAGTTGGTTTTGCCGCTATTTGGCGGACACACTGGTGTGCGGAGCGGTGGTGTGAGCGCTGGAAAAGGTTAAAATTAATCAAGAATGTGGTACTCCTGGAATTATTTCCGATTATAGTGGCCCTGGAGGTTTGGGGCGAGAATTTTCGCAATAGACGCATTTTGGTCAGCACAGACAATAGAGGTGTGTTGTACGCCATAAATTGCTTGTCTTCTCGTTCTCCGCCAGTCATTGCCTTGCTTAGATACTTGGTTTATAAGTGCCTTTCGCTTAATGTGTGGTTGAAAGCCACGTATGTTACGGGCAAGGACAATGACCTGGCGGACTCCTTATCTCGTTTTCAGGTACACAGATTTTTTCAGCTCCTCCCAGAAACGGACCATGTGGGTATGCCCTGCCCAGCTCACCTTTGGGATCTGGTTTAGATTTAGTGCGGGACAATATTAAACGTTCTTTAGCGCATAGCACTTGGTCGGGCTACCAAGCGGCATTTGCTATGTGGCTGGCTTTCCTCAACTCGGTGAACAGCCCTCGGGATGGTTTCTCGGAGGAGCTGGTTCTGTCCTTTTTGAACTATTTGTTTAGTAAGGGTTATTCTTGGACTCACATAAACAAAATACTAGCAGGAATTTCATTTTTTGTTAAACTGAGGGGCCTCCCGGCTTGCTCTTCCTTTTTCTCGGTCCAACAGGCTATGAAGGGTTATCGTAGGAGAACTGTGCAGGTGGATCAGAGGCGCCCTGTTACTTTACGCATGTTGCAGGATCTGTGTAGTGTTTTGTCTGGCGTTTGCTATTCGCCTTTCGAAACAGTACTGTTCAGGGCGGCTTTTTCCTTGTTGTTTTTTGCAGCATTAAGAATATCCGAACTTATTCCGGTGCGTTCTATAGTGGGCTCAGGTTTGCAGTTAGTTAATGTATACTGCACTAAAAACAGGTTAAGCATTTTTCTGGCCAAATCAAAAACTGACCAGTTAGGTGAAGGTCAGTGGTGTCATCTTAATAAGTTTCCAGGTTCCTCTGTTTGTCCCGTCTTACTGGTGTCAGAATATCTACAGATCAGGCCCAGGGGTAACCCCCTTTTTCTAGTGCATGAAAGTGGGTCACCCCTTACTAGGTTCCAATTCGAGTTTGTTTTAAAAAAATGTTTTCAGACACTTGGGATGGGTCAGTTGCGGTTTTCATCCCACTCTTTTCGGATTGGGGCCACAACTGAGGCATCTCGGATGGGTTTAGGGGTTGATTCAATCAAGCATATAGGGAGATGGAAATCTGAATGTTATGCTGCTTATGTACGCCCTGACCTTATCTTTGCTCCTTACAGGTGAACGTTTACGTGTGTGGATTGTTGGTCATTCATACATATTTTGGGCCCAACACAGAGCGAGGCGCCGGATATATTCTGAATACCTTGGCCTGGATCAAAACAAGTTTGAAGTATGCTGGTTAAGTAAGAGGGGAATGCGGTGGGCGGAGTTGTTATCTAATTTGGACATGTTATTGCTATCCCGCCCCCCTCCAAATATTCTGGTAGTTCATTTGGGTGGTAATGACGTGGGTAACGTGAAAACATTAGATCTGATATTCCGGATACGGGATGACCTGCAATTGTTGAAATTAAGATTTCCAGAGATGGTCATTGTGTTCTCGGAAATTATTCAGAGGTTAATCTGGTCTTCAGGTTATTTAAAGTTATTAGGTAAGGTCAAGAAAAGGGTCAATAAGGCATTGGAGAAGTTTTTGATGCAAGTGGACATCTTGACCTACAGGCACTCGGACTTGGAAGGGGGCATCCAGGGTCTCTATAGAGACGATGGGGTCCACCTGTCCAATATAGGTCTTGATATCTTTAATGCCAATTTGGGCTCGATAATTGAGATGGCCGCACTGCGGGGGTTTGGTGACAGGCAATGAGGTATTGCCTGTCTGGTGGATGTTTGATCAATCTGTGATTATTTATTATAAAGTTACAACCCGAATTGTTAATGACTGGGTTGTCTGTTTGTTATGTTGGAAAAATTAAACATGGATGTAATATATTGGTTACCAGTTAATAAACAAGCCGCGGCCTTATTTTACCACAATATGTGTCCGAGTGCCTTTTCTTAATGTATTAACCATTTAATGGCCAGTATGGTCAGTAGTATTGTTTTCTGTTATGTGGTTTTATTACTTAAAGGTATCAAGATCAAATCCACTCCTTCCTATCATCCCATGTTGTGACTTTTCCACAGCTGGCCCCTCCCTCTCCCCCTTTACATTAAGTCCACGCCTCCCTCCTCTCTCCACTTTTCCCACCCTGGTCAGCCCACTAAAAGGACAATGGTGAAGCAGGAAGGTGACATCACACAGCCATTCTAATTAACTCAATTGAACAGAATAAAAGCATGGGAAACACACCTGCACACTAGACCAGTTCTCATTAGAGGTGGCCCAAGGGAGTTAAGTTAAGAAGGCTGTCCAGGTGGCTCGGATCACTGCTTGACCTGTTCTTCACTTAGGTACATTGGATCTGAGCTGACTGGACACTTTCCAGGCCCGTGTATGGACAGTAAAGCGGTGTGTGGCTCTGGGGAGGACTTTTGTGGAGGGTTTGGGGCAAGTTCAGGACTGCTGGGCTCCTCCAGGTGTTTGCCAGGGCCATGTGTCAGCCTGCCCTGCAACTGCACGTCCCTCCATTGTTCGGTGTTATTGCTTGGCCTCATGTCTCTGTATGGGGAGTGTGAGATGCCTGCACGGGGCCAGATCTGTGCACTCTGCCTGTTGGAGGTTGGATGTGGGGGGGGGGTGCCTGGACACCCCATTATTGAGAGGTTTACCTCCCTCTCTGAAAATAAAAGAATAAATGGGCGCTAGGTCAATGTAGATAAAAGCATCAACAATTTATTATATATCCACTTACATGAAAGTAACTTGCATGCTGTGTGCAGGGGTGGGAGGTGTACTATTCAAAAGGGCAGTAGACAGGTTGGGCTGGAAGACAACTGTAATCATAAGCCTGGACCCATTAGGGTGTGCATGGGGAACCGGCGGTGTCAGCGAGATTTACGATCGCCACTATCAAAGCCAAGGAGTCCGAGCGCCGGGTGGAGGGGTGGCCACTCACACAAGCCGGACCTGCCGCATGGAGTAGCTGGAAAGCCGGCAGCATCAGCAAGCTCTCACATGCTGCTGTTAGCTGCAATTAGACCAGGCACAAGTTGGGGAGGGGGTGGGCCGCAACGCGTTATTGAGGCCTTTATGCCCCCTCTCTGTTTGCCATTGATGTAACCTATATCCTTCATTGCAATTTCTGGAGTGACTGAGGATAGAGATTACAGTGTGCACATGAGAGGGGTATATAGCCATTTTAGAGGTCATTGGAAACCCCAATATCTGCTGCCTGCTTCTGATTGGTAGGGTGCCCCCAATTGCAAGTAGCAGAATGCCACCTTTGTCTTATCAAAAGAAACTTGGAAATTGATTGTTCTGTTGTCTGATCATCTATTGCTACTTTTAATGGAAATGTGTGCTGTTAGATCTCAATGGAGGTGGCTTGTAACAATCTTAGGGGTCTGTGGGCACCCCAATACCTGAAGGCTGCTTCTGACTGGTAGTATGCCCCCTGATTGCAAGCAACAGATGCCAACCTTACCTGAGCAAAGATAGCAACTTGGAAAAGGTTGTGTTGCAGGAGGTGTGATCTTTTGGGGATCTGTGATGATCTGAGGGTATAGGGGGATATTTGGGGGGAGATGGGATCTGTAGTGATAAGAGGGAGGTGAGGAGACCAATCAGTGGGTGGCCAATGTGGCTGGCTGGTGATTCTGCACGTAGGCATAACAAAGGCACACTGATTGCACAGGAGGGGCCATCAGTGTAGCCTAACTTGCTATAAATTGTGTTCAGATTTTTAATACTGTATCCTATGGATTACTCTGAATTTTTTTTTTTTTTTTGGTGCATTTTGGAAATGTACCTGTGTTGCACTTTCTTTAATGTAAGTTTTATTTTTATGTATTTTTAAAATTTATTAGTGCCGGTGCACACTGAAGCGTCACGACTTCGGGGGCGACCTGTAAAGTCGCGTGCAGCGCGACTTCGGCGCGACTTGCACGGACTTCACAGAATGAATGTCTATGCAAGTCGCTCCAGGTCGCCCCGAAGTAGTACAGGAACCTTTTTCTAAGTCGGAGCGACTTGTGTTGCTCCTATTAGAACGGTTCCCGTACCACACAATGGACCGCGACCGACCGCGACTTGTCAGGCTGACAAGTCGCCTGACAAGTCGTATTAGTGTGAATGGACTCTTAAACATTTATTTTGAACATAGTGTAGAGAAGTTCTGTGACAAATGCATGTAATGTGGGCAGTGCAATATGTAGGTGGGGCTTTGTGTGGGTGTGGTATGAGTGTGGGCAGGGACACAGGGGGCACCCTGATCACCTATTACCCGGGGGCCCCATGAGTTGTCAGTCCACTCCTGCGCTGCAGCATATTTGGCAAGGAGAAAAAATGGATTTTTGTAAGATCTTACCGTAAAATCCTTTTCTCTTAAGCTCATTGACAGACGTAGTCTTCTTGATTCTCAAGAGCTGGGTTATGTTGTCTCCGCAGGAGTAGGACTAGGCAGAAAGACAAAACGTTCTGGCTCCACCTTAGGGGCAGTCCCTGAGGGTATATCCTCCCTCTCTCTGCTACAGGGAATCAGTTCTGTTTTAAAGCAGTACAGAGAATTTAACCCAACCCAACTCAATGATAGAGGGGCGGGTACTACGTCTGTCAATGAGCTTAAGAGAAAAGGATTTTACGGTAAGATCTTACAAAAATCCATTTTTCTCTATCGCTCATTGACAGACGTAGTCTTCTTGATTCTCAAGAGCTGGGACATCCAGAAGCAGTGCCACAAATGAGGGGTGGGATTGACGAAATCAAATCCAATCTAGAAGGCCCAACCGGTGCCAAACTAGAAGTTCTAAAGGCTCATTATAAACAAAGAATGAGACTAAAGAAAAATTTTCCAACGGAAAAAACCCTCGAGGTAGACCACTGGTCTCCTCAAATTGCGGCCTGCAAAACCTTGCGGCCAAACGAGGCATCAGACGATGCCATTACATCAACTTTATAATGTTTAGTAAAGGTATGCACCGACGACCAGGTAGCCGCCTTGCACACCTGGACCACTGACGCCTGATGGCGAAAGGCCCATGACGCACTAAGTGCCCGAGTGGAGTGCGCCTTAACAGGGAACGGGGGCTCCCGACCCTTAATAGAATAAGCCTGTACTACCGTCTGTCTGATCCATCTGGAAATGGTCGCGGCAGATGCAGGCAACCCCTTTTTGGGTCCATCTGGGATCACAAAAAGTGAATCCGTCTTGCGAAACGAGTCTGTCGTTTTCAAGTATACCCTGATCGCCCGGACCACATCCAAGGAGTGTAAAGCAAACTCCCGAGGATGACTGGGCTTAGGACACAGGGAAGGTAATACAATTTCTTCATTCAGATGAAATTCTGAAACCACTTTTGGTAGGAAGGATGGATTCGGACGAAGAACCACCTTATCTCTATGAACCACCAGATATGGTGAACGACAAGATAATGCGGCCAGTTCTGACACCCTGCGTGCAGAAGTAATAGCCACCAAGAAGGCCACCTTCTGGGACAACGTGGGTAGAGGAATCTCCCTAATATCTTCAAAGGGAGGTTTCTGAAGAACCGACAACACTAAATTAAGATCCCAGGGGGGTAACGGCGCGTGCACTGGCGGAGCCAGATGTCGCACCCCCTGGATGAAGTTCCGCACCAAGGAATGAGTAGCCAAAGGCTTCTGAAAGAAGATGGCTAATGCTGAGACCTGACCCTTGATAGTACTCAAGGCCAGTTTCTGCTCAACCCCTTGTTGCAGAAAAGCCAATATTCGACTAATCGAATAAGACCGAGGACGGAACCCCAAAGGTTCACACCATGCAATGTAGGACTTCCATGTGCGATGATAAATCTTTCTGGAAGTCGCTTTCCTTGCTTCAACTAGAGTAGGAATAACTGAAGCTGACAAACCTTTGTCCTTCAGCACCTGGGTCTCAATAGCCAGGCCGTTAAAGCCAGCGATCGTAAAGCAGGATGGAAGATCGGTCCCTGAGACAGTAGATCCTCCCTGAGAGGAAGTCTCCACGGGACGTCCGCCACCAGTCTGACCATGTCGGCGTACCAAGCTCGACGAGGCCAGTCCGGAGCTACCAGGATTACTGGGATTCCTTCCTCCTCTATCCTGCGAAGAAGTCTTGGCAGTAACGCGAGAGGAGGGAAGGCATATATTAGCTGGTATTGCCCCCACGGGGCGATCAGTGCGTCTGCGGTTTCTGCTAGAGGATCGCGGGAGCGAGCCACGAATCTCTGAACTTTCCTGTTGAATCGTGATGCCAACAGATCCACATCCGGGGTGCCCCACCGTAGGCACAACTGGTGGAAAACGTCTGGATGGACGGACCATTCCCCCTGATCCAGGGTCTGACGGCTGAGATAATCTGCCTGCCAATTCTCCACCCCCGGAATGAACACCGCAGAGATTGCTGGAACAAATCGTTCCGCCCAGCGAAGAATGCAAGCCACTTCTTTGGCCGCTCGGACACTCTTGGTGCCCCCCTGGTGATTGACATAAGCCACGGCCGTGGCATTGTCCGACTGAATCCGAACCGGGCTGCCCTGGAGCTGCTCGGTCCAGTGAATCAGACAAAGTCTGATCGCTCTCAGTTCCAATACATTTATCGGTAACCTGGATTCTTCCGGGGACCAAAGTCCCTGGACAGATAACTGACCGAGAATTCCTCCCCATCCGGATAGACTGGCATCCGTGGTCACTATCGTCCAATATATTGGCAGAAATGACTTTCCCTGGCTGAGCATCGGAGACCGAAGCCACCAGACCAGAGACTCTCTGGTCTGTTTGCTCAATCGGATCTGATTGTCCAGGGATTCCAGATTCCGATTCCATCTGAGAAGAATCTCTTGCTGAAGAATTCGGGTATGGGACTGGGCAAATGGGACTGCTTCGAACGAAGCCACCATCAACCCCAGAACCCTCATGCAAGTCCGAAGGGAAGACCAGCTGTTGGACAGTAACAACTGGACTGCTGATTGAATCTTTTGGAGTTTCCCTACCGGAAGAAAAACTCTTGTCCTGACTGTGTCTAGAATTAGGCCCAGATATTCGAGCCTCTGGGTGGGAACCAGAAATGACTTTTGCTGGTTCACCAGCCACCCGAATTCCTGTAAAGAAATCATAGTAATTTCTATGTTTTGTAGCAAGGTCTGAGGAGACTCTGCATGAAGCAGAAGATCGTCTAGGTAACCAAGGATCGATATACCTCTTTGGCGCAGAAGTGCCAACATTGGGGCCAACACCTTTGTGAAGACCCGCGGAGCCGTGGCGAGACCGAAAGGTAACGCCACAAACTGATAGTGGTTCTCCTCTACGGAAAAGCGTAGAAACCGCTGATGTCCTGTGAAAATGGGAATGTGAAGATAGGCGTCCTTGATGTCTATGGACGCTAGGACATCCCCTGGATGCAGGAAGGCTGCTACCGTGCGAATGGACTCCATTCTGAATCTTCTTATGTTGACGAAAGAATTGAGTGCTCTTAAGTCCAGAATTGGACGCACTTTGCCCTCTTTCCTGGGTATTGTAAACAGGTTTGAATAAAACCCTTGAAACCGTTCTGTCCAAGGAACGTGGACTACCACTCCTTGTTGTAGTAAATCTGTGACTGCTCTCCGCAGATCTTCTAAACGATCTGCGGATAGTCGGATATTGGAAGGGAAGAATCGCGCCGGTGGGAGAGATCGAAACTCGATCTTGTACCCTGACCTTATGACTTCGCAAACCCATTTGTCCGGGATTCTGGAAAGCCATGGATCCGGGAACCGGCGAAGACGTCCCCCCACCCCAGTTATGGGTGGGGGCGCACCTTCAGGCTTTGGATGGTTTATCTTCAGGTCTGGAGGGGGCGGGCTTTTGCTTGCCCGACCAACGACCCCTGACGCCTCCTGCAGGAGCTTTGGAGGACTTAGTTTTTTCACCCGCGGGACGAAAAAACCTCTTGTGAGCAGAAAAAGAAGGCCCTCGTCTTTGATGAGTTCCTCTACCTTTAAAATTTTGCGGTAAAAAGGTGCTCTTTCCACCCGTGAGATCTTTAATGATCTCATCTAAGTTGGCTCCAAATAGACGCTCTCCTGAAAAGGGGATATTAGCCAATGCTTTTTTGGAACCTTGGTCGGCTAACCAACCTTTTAGCCACAGTGTACGCCTGAGAACCACTGCTGAGACTGATGCTCGCGCCAATAATGGAGTGGCGTCTAACGCCGCATCACACACAAACTGTAACCCCTGTATCATTTGTTCCAACAAATCTGATACCGCCTGAGGGACCTCTTCTAAGTCCCGGCGTAACCACTTGGTCCATTCAGTTACAGCCTGCGAAACCAGACCAATAGCTATTATAGGTCTGAAAGCTGATCCAATCAAGGAAAACATGGTGCGAGACATAGCTTCTATCTTGCGATCCACTGGATCTTTAAAAGACGGAGCGTCTTCTAAAGGAATAACCGTGGCTTTATTCAATCTAGCAATTGGTGAATCCACCACAGGTGGTTCTGTCCATTTCTTAATAAGGGTTTCCTCAAACGGATAACGCCTGTCAATGCGTTTAGAAATAGTAAAAGTGCGTTTTGGCAGACGCCATTCTTCTTCGATTGGATTGCCAAAACATTTGGGCAATGGAAAAACCTTCGCCACTTTGATGCGTTTTTTAGTCCCAAAAGGGATTTCAGTTTCAGCTATTTCTGATGGAATACCCTGTAACCTTAAGGTCTCTTGAACAGATACAATGAGTGCGTTTACCAACGCTTCCTCTCGGGCTATGGCGGATGCCGAAACATCCTCCTCACTGTCTGAAGAGACAGGACCCGAGACACCAATCCCAGATGAAGTACCTGCAACTGCAGAAATAGGCTCAGAGTCTGAATCCGAGGTTTCAGATAATAAGGGGTTAGGCGGGGGTCGCTTTCTTGCGCCCTGTCCCTGACAAGCCACTTCCACCCGGGACACAAAAGTTTCCATAATAGCTGACAATGATTCAATTGTCAATGGGGTGCTGGAGGATCCCGCAGACCCCTCGAGGGGATCCGGAGGAGATACATGAGTGGCAGGGTCCATGTTAATACAGGACACCTTTGCCAGCAAAACAAAAAAACTTTTTTTTTTTTTTTTTTGTGTGTCTCCCCCTAGCGCAATAGCGCCCCTCAGAGTACCTGCTTCTCGATCCCACAGAGAGAGAGAGAGGGACCCCCAAGGCTCACCAACCGATGCAGTGCAGTTTCCAACCAACTGCAGTCAGCGTCTGTCTTACACAGACTGGAAGGAGCTGTTTGCTTTTTCCCGGGTAGAAGGCGTGGCTCCGCCCCCTGTGTACGCCTTCCGGCGTTCCCAGCTCTCCACGAGGTAGCTGGGCTCACAAAACATGGCCGCCCCCATAGAAGAGACATAAGACTCCAAAAACATGGCGGCCGGCGTGACCTGAGGACATACATGCATTCGGTCTACGGCAAAATGGCGGCGGACCGCCGAAATCGTTATCCCAGCACATCCACCTGCATCTCTGCTAAGAGGCGATATATGGATCTACAGAAGATACATTACACATAAGGTAGGATTATACCTCCTATGTCTGCTGTAATGTTACAGTCTGCTGGGTAGAGTGTTAGCTCTTAAACCAAGTCCATTTCCCACAAACACATGCTGTATTACAAGGGGGACTTGTAAGTATCAGATATATACTGACCATATATGGAGGGGCCCATAATACATACTGCCTCATAACGAGGAAAAAAGGGAACGTTTACTCAACATACCGAACCGACAGGCACCCTCTCTTCACAATACCCTCTCCACCGGGGTGGGGGTTTGTGGACCACTCCGGACGCCTCGACTCTCTGGTACCTGGCGTCCAAGCGAGACTTTTAACTCGCAAAGTCAGTCCCTTCACTGGGACTCCGTCGCGGCCGACCCAGCGCGGAGCTCTGGTCTGCACGCGCTCGTAGGCAGAAACCGGGGTGACCACTGGATCTCAACATCCAGCCCGTCGCCCGGCCCCGCATACTTACTTGAATATGTCGCGGCCGACCAAGCGCAATGCCATGGTCTGCGCGCGCTCGTAGGCCGGCTGGGGTGACCACAAGTGTCGCCCAGTCCGGCATTTTTTGCTTGAAGATCTCACAGGAAAAAACACTGGAGAAAACTACCTAAAAAAATGTCTTTTTCTTAAAGAAAAAAAGTCTTGCCAGGACCAAAAGATCCCAGCAAGGAGCTTAGGTCCTTACTCCTGACTAGACAGAAAAAAACTGATTCCCTGTAGCAGAGAGAGGGAGGATATACCCTCAGGGACTGCCCCTAAGGTGGAGCCAGAATGTTTTGTCTTTCTGCCTAGTCCTACTCCTGCGGAGACAACATAACCCAGCTCTTGAGAATCAAGAAGACTACGTCTGTCAATGAGCGATAGAGAAATCACTGTATATATAAAATAAAATGCAAAGTGGTTGGAGGGAAGTATTAGAATGGCAAATATGTTTTTTATTACAAATTATGTGAGCAGACTGCAGTTCCTCTTTAAGCCCTTTTTGTTTCTATTAGCACACACCTTTTCACACGTTGTTACTTTTATTTTTTTATTTTTTAAGGAGAAAATAAGGAGAAAGTTATAACTTGCTTTATTTTGTATTACATAGGACTTTTCAAAGTTTTTGTATTGAACAGTATCCATGATTCCACACCAGAGCCCTGTGGCATGTATTTGCTATGATGTTTTGGAAGAACCTTGAAATTTTCAAAGCAATGCCTACATTACCACATTAAAATAATGACCAGCTGCCTAATTATCCCTATATAGATTACATTTTAAAGACAAAAGCCAGCAAACAAACAAGGGATCTCTCCAAGTTGAAAATATAACTATGATCATCATTTGAACTGATAATAAATAGTAAAAATCACACCTTACATACACAGCTTTAGCAGTTCATGTGAACACATCTACAATTCTAGATGTGTGATATATTAATTGACGTATATGATTTGATTCTTACCTGCATGGAAAATGTATGTCGTTGCCAAGTTTACATCTGACTCCCAGGTATTACTTTGTCATTGCATATGGGCTAAACTCTACACATAGGAATTCTGATTATATTGTAGTTTCATATCATGGGAGATACACGATACTTTGGCACACTTTAGTGGTTATTTATTGAAATGACAGCTTGAGCAAACAATGTAAGGCATAATCTATATTTTAGAAATTGTACATAGAAAGAAGAAATTAATCTATTTAAAATATTGCAAAATAATTACGGCAGTGTGTTATTTGAAAATTCCCTAATAAATAGTATATCTGGATTAGTGTATATCAGAATTTAGAAGAGTTGACATACAGGCTTTTTTGTGCAAAGAATGTAAAATGTAAATACTCAATCTGTTATAAACAAACACACACACTAAAACTACTAACCTTATTTTCTGTCTCTGCATAGCGGTTTAAGTGCAGGTTCACACATATGCACGGGAACCTTGCGAATCCACTGCATTGCACTCGACTCGCAGGCAGTTCACACTGACATATGCGAATCGCTGGGGATGTCAATACAAAGTTAACAACATCCCCAGATCAGTTTGCATAATGCAGTCGGAACTGTCAATTCAGACATAAATCGGATCGCATAGATAGGTGTGAACACCCATGAGATCTGATTCTGGTGCAGACTCAAAAAAGGGTCCTGTGTGAGTTGTGTCCAAATGCGATGCAAATTCAGCTATAAAATCTGACGCACAGACATCGCATGCGATTTGCAGAGCAGTGCAATGCGAATCACATGCAATGTCTGACATCGTATATGTGTGAACCGGCACTAAAACACATAAAATGTGACAAAGCTGTAGCACTGGAATGTGTAGCTTGGCTATATCAGGAGGCTGGCCCTCAACATGTAAGGATTGTGTAGCGCCCTCCTCTAGTTAGGCTGCTAGGTAAATTTGACTATTGGCTCCACTGTAGTGAATAAAACATTGATTGAATGTGTTGGTCTATTCAGGGTTTCCTGAGCTGAGATTTTGATTACTTCCCCCTGCCTCTGAAAGAAGTTTCTAGAGCATAGGGCTGGGAGATTAAAATGACCAGAAGGTGGCTGGGAAGGTTAAAAAAAAATGCAGGAGGCCTATACAGAGTGTTCTTTTCCATAAGGGAAGATTCCAGGTTCTCTTAGAGCTGCCCCTGGAGGAAGCTCTACTTAAAGCGGAGTTCCGGACACAAAAAAAAAAAAATTCAATAAACATACCCCCGGGACAGTCAGGGCTAGTACATTCCACAATGGCTAGCCTCTGATCTGTCCCAGTTCACACTTACCTGCAAGAAGAAATACTCACTTTTAAAATTTCTTCTCCAGCGTTGCCATCTCTGTTGTGGGCAGCTGAAGCCAGCGCTATCCTCTTCTGCGTCCTCTTCCGTGTCTTCTTCTCAAAGAATGCGCCTTCACCAGCCCTTCTCGTCACTTCCAGTGCGGCGCCGCATTCCTTCCTGTTTAGCAAGGAATGCGGCGTCGCACCGGAAGTGACAAGCGGGGCCGGTGCCGTCGCATTGATTGCTGGGAGCGATGACGTTTAGCTCCCAGGAATCATGTCAAACCGGAAGTGACGGCGCAGGCCGCGGCCACCGAGGGAGGAAGTGGAAGACAGGTGAGTATATCTTTCTACAATTACAAGGTAAGTAAAAAAAAAAAATCCTAACTATCCATTTCTGTTTCAGGTGAGGAAAAGCAAGCGGATGGCCACAAAATTGGTTATGTCGATTTTGTGGCCCGGAACTCCGCTTTAAGACAAGAAACTAAAGTCTGGGCCTCAGGAGCAGCTGGGTTGAGTCTTCAGGAAAGATTTCCTGAAGATTACATTTGCTGGAGGGCTCTGCTTTAAAGTCCTGAGTGTGGAGAAGGATCTAGTTAATCTCCCTCATTTTGGATTTACTTGAAGATGCTGGGTGGCAGACAACTCTTGAGACACTGTGAGTAAAGACATTGCTGGGGACTGTTAGTTGTGTAAGTGCCAGAGGGGAACTAAGAGCTAGTGGTTACTATATGGACTGCTATGTTAGGGTCCAAGATATACTGGCCATTCCCGGCTACCTCCATAAAGCTGTTTCTGGAATATTAGAGTATTCAGTTTGTCCTTCTACTGTTGGTACTGATTGCCTTGGAGTATCCTTTGACCCTAAACCCCTCTTTTGTTAAAGTTCCTCAGCTATAAATACTAAAAAGACATCCCCTAGACTGAGCCTGAATTGTCAGTGTGTGTGGTACTGTGCTTGTGTGACTGGCGGCCTCTGTACTACAATGGGAGACCTGGGCATATATTCAGTGGCTCCTTCAGGGGTAAGTGCTACATTTAAATGTATACTCTTGCCGGTGACACACGTGTGATCCTGCTATTGGCAACAATTGGCTAATATGGATAGCGAGAGGGGAATTCGGTGAAAACAGGTGGATAGTTTCTCTGATCTCTTTAGCGATCCTGTCACTGTCAAGTTGTCAGCGACAAGATAGCACATGTGACATAGAACTAAGAATTGAAAGTGGACCTGTGCCTAGATCATGCAAACTATTTATACAGTACAATACAAACTGTAAAAGAAGAGGTATATGATCAGTGTGTGTAGTATGTACACATACCTCCCAACTTTCTTCGATGGGAATGAGGGACATTTATTAGCAAAACTATGTAGGCATAGAACACTCCCCCTGTCACGCCCACCTTAAAGGAGAATTGTACAAAAAAAAAAAAAAAAATGATTGGTTAACCCTACAAGTACTACAATTCCTTTATATTGGCTTTTGGAGTTACAAATGCAGCAATTTAGAAATTGAATGAAAGGTTTAGCACTGTAAAATACTTTTTGATGAAGAAGTAGTGCATTTTATATAAAACTATATAGATCAGACCACAATCATTCTTGGTGACTTCAACATACCTGTTATTCTTAACACTCCTGCTACTTCTAAACTTCTGAGCCTAAACTCCTTTTTTTGACCTAAAACAATGGACACATGCTTCTACCCACTAATGGCAACTGCCTTGACCTCATGTTCTCCTACCTATGCACTCCTCGCAACCTCTCTAACATTCCATTCCCTCTCTCTGATCACCACCTCATTAGCTTCACTCTCATCTTGTCCTCTTCCTTGCCTTCCAACTACCGAACAATTACTCGTAGAAACCTTCACCATCTTAACCCTTCACTTCTTTTTTCTGCTACAGTTTTTCTCTACAACACAATCTCATCCCTGTCCTGCCCCAACCTTGCCACATCTGTCTACAAAAGTTCATTGTCATCCACCCTGGATACCTTGGCCCACCTCACTACACACAGAATCAGGCCCCGACTGCTACAACCCTGGCAGACAGACAATACCAAAAGCCTCAAAAAATGTAGCCACGCTCTTGAGCGTCTGTGGCGTAAGACTAAGTCACAGCAAGATTTCAGCTAATATAAATCTGCCCTCCAAAAATACAATTCCTGCCTCCACACAGCCAAACAGACCTATTTTATCACTCTCATTAACACCCTCTCACACAGTCCCTGTCAACTCTTTCATACCTTCAACTCTCTACTTTGTCCTTCATTACCTCCACCCACTAACTTACTCAGTGCCCAAGAGATTACCAATCACTTCAAAAACAAGATTGATACAATTCGTGATGAGATCCCTACTCTACAGATATTTCCCTCACCTTACACCCCTTGTCCTCCTGCACAATCAATACTTCCCTTGTATTTGTACTTCCGCCTCTACCCTACACTCTTTAACTCATATCTTCAACCTCTCCCTCTCCACTGGCATCTTCCCCAACCCTCTAAAACACGCACTAGTCACCCCCATACCAAAGAAAGCCTCACTAGACCCCACCAATCTTACCAACCTAAGACCCATCTCCTTACTCCCTTTTGGCTTTAAACTCCTTGAATGTTTAGTCCACAACTGACTGAGCAAGCACCTCATTGAGAATAACTTTCTTGATCCCCTTCAGTCTGGAATTATGCCGGTAGCACTCCACAGAAACTTTTCTCCTAAAACCCACAAATTACTAACAGCTAAAACTAACGGTCACTACTCCGTACTCTTATCTTGGACCTCTCTGCTGCCTTTGATAAAGTTGACCACCCCCTCCTCCTCAAAAAACTCAGTTTGCTTGGTCTCCTTGACTGCGCTCTCCATTGGTTCGAATCTTACCTATCTTACCACACCTTCAGTGTCACTTACAACTCCACTTACTCCTTTGCAACTTCTCTTACCATTGGGGTCCCCTAAGGGTCTGTCCTTGGACCTCTGCTATTCTCGATCTACACCTCCTCCCTGGGTCAGCTAATAGCCTCCCATGGCTTCCACTACCATTTCTATGCTGATGACACCCAAATCTATCTCTCTACCCCTCAGCTCACCCCCATCAGTCTCCTCCCGCATCACTGATCTACTAACAGACATATCAGCCTGGATGTCTCACCACTTCCTCAAACTGAATCTATCTAAAACTGAGCTCATAATATTTCCTCCCCCACATGCCCCTTCCCCTGAATTCTCTGTCAAGATCAATGGAACAACTATCAGTCCTTCCACACATGCCAGGATGCTAGGGGTAACCCTGGAGTCTGCACTGTCCTTTCAGACTCACATCCAATCCCTGTCCAAATCATGCCGCTTTAACCTCCCCAACATCTCTAGAATATGTCCCTTTTTAACCAATGACACCACCAAGCTTCTAATTCACTTCCTGGTTATCTCTCGCACCGACTACTGCGACTCCCTCCTCATTGGATTACCTTTACATAGACTATCCCCCCTTTAGTCCATAATGAATGCTGCTGCAAGACTCATCCACCTTACCAACCGTTCAGTGTCCTCCACTCCTCTCTGCCAATCCCTTGACTGGCTTCCACTCACCCAATGAATAAAATTCAAAGTACTAACAATAGTTTACAATGCCATCCACAACTCTGCCCCCAGCTATATCACTAAACTGATCTCAAAATATCAACCAAGCCGCTCTCTTCAGTCCTCCCAAGACCTCCTGCTCTCTAGCTCCCTTGTCACCTCCTCCCATGCTCGCCTCCAGGATTTTTCCAGAGCTTCTCCCATCCTTTGGAACTCTCTACCCCAACCTGTCTGACTGTCCCCTAATCTATCCATCTTTAGACGATCCCTGAAAACCCTTTTCTTTAAAGAAGCCTATCCGGCTTCTAACTAATACACTGTTTCACTTTCTCTCCATCAGCCTCATCCCCCACAGCTATTACCTTCTGTATCAATTGACCCTCCCTTTTAGATTGAAAGCTCTAACGAGCAGGGCCCTCTGATTTCTTTTGTACCAAATTGTATTGTAACTCTAATGTCTGCATTCATTTTGTTAAGCGCTGCGCAAACTGTTGGCGCTATATAAATCCTGTATAATAATAATTATAATATAATAATAATCAGACCAAAATGAGGGACAAATGAAGAGGAAATAGGGACAGAGGGACTGTGTTCCAAATAAGGGACATTCCTTCGAAATCAGGGACAGTTGGGAGGTATGTGTACACACCGCATAGGTCCCAAGGCTCTGAGGCCCACCAGGCAACCACTGCTCACGTTGGAGATCAGGGTCGCCAACGACATACCTCCAAACTTTCTGAAAAAAAAAAAGGGACACCTTATACTGCAAAATATGTAGGCAAAAGAAACACCCCTGCTATGTCCCCAGTATTGGGGATCTTGATAATTTGTAAATAATGTAAAATCTAAAAGTGCCTGGATCACTTTCCTTCTCATTCTTATTAACATCTTTCTCTTAGTATGTAATGTTAGGGAATGTTACATGAAGAAGAAATTTTTACACAAACATTATAAACATAATGGGTATACATTACACTTGCAGGAATGTTAAGACTTTCTCAAAGCAAACTTTTTATAAATAGACCCTAGAAAGTGCAGGGAGTTCTATAACTTGTGAATATTGCTGCAGTTTTGCTGTTTTTAAAAGCTAGCACAAATAAATTGCTGGTATCCAATGTAAAATTATTCTATAGAGCATTTTACAAGCAGCTGTCCACAGAAAAGGGAAAGTATGCTCTTTCCTGAAAAATGAATGCCAGCTATTTTCTTGAATAAACTATCCCTGTGTGCCTATGAAAAATCCACTAGAGGGCAGATGTATGCAGATTGGATGTACAGTACTTCACTTTTTTAGTTAAAAGTGTTTGTAAAGGCAGAACATATTTTTATCCTTCATGCATTCTATGCATGAAAGTAAAAACTTTCTGCATGCAGCTCCCCAACAGACCCCCCCCTCCCCCAATACTTATATGAGTCTAATCTCGATCCAGCAATGTGCAGAGGCTCAGGAACCTGCACGTGTGCCACCACAGGAAGCCCCTTCCTATGGTGGCAAACAGAAAAGAGGAGCGCTGGCAAGGGAACCCCAGAAGAGGAGGACTGGGCTAATAGTGGCTCAATATGGGGGCACTTGGAGAAGAGAAGGAGCCAATATTGCCAGCGGGAGACCCCAGAAGAGGAGTTTTGGGGCATTCAGTGCAAAACCATTGCACAGAGCAGGAGCGTATCACGTATTTATTATATTATTGCTGTCCCAATGCTTATGTTTTATTATGTTTAAGTAGACAGCTGCTGCTATAAAAGACGTGGTGTCCTTAAAGTGGAGTTCCATCCAAAAGTGGAACTTCCGCTCATCTGCTCCCCCCCACCTCCGGTGCAACATTTGGCACCTATCAGGGGGAGGGGGAATGGGTACCTGTTTTTGAAAGGTACTCTTCCCCACTTCCGGGAGGCAGCGCCGTGGCGCTGTCCCTCGGAAGTTTAGCCCCCTCCTCATTTTCCCGCTGAGCAAATTAGAATGCACGGCACGCTTTGTGCATACGCAGTAGGGAACCAAAGGGCTTCACTGCCAGTTTCACTTAGAACGAATGGTGGCGGCAGAACCCGGCAGCCGATTTGAAAATTGGCTGGGGTGCTGACATCGCGGGCTTCCTGGACAAGTAGGTATCTACGTATATATTAAAAGTTAGCAACTACAGTATTTGTAGCTGCTGACTTAAATTTTTTTCTCCACAGCTGGAACACCGATTTAGGTGTAAAATGGTGTAAAGACCCAGCGCTGTCTTAATCATATAAAACAATGATCATAAACTCAAGTATATCTATTTGTGTAAAAATGAAAATGAAATTAAATAAAACTTAATGTGCAAATTATATTTAAAAAATTGTGTTATATCAGTACAATTACACACAAATAAATTGTCCGTATGAGAATTAAATTCCAATAATAAAAATGTTCCTTTAAAGTGCAATCCGTGCTTTAAACTTGTGCTGATACTGTGCAGTGGTCAGCAATAAGGTGCTGTGCTCCTTTCCTCATGTGCCCTCACTCACTGACTCTTGGTGGTTATAGCGCCTATTGGATATGCAGCAATCCCCAGGAGGTCTGTGCTGAGCGATTCGTTGTTCCTCCATGGTTTTCAACAGGGTGATGGCTCTCACGCATACATGAGATTGAGATATAATTGTGCACTACCCTTATAAAAAACAAAACTGTGATAAAAATTAAAAGCTATCTGCTGCTACCACCTAAATGTGTTCCCACATATGAAATAAATAAAATGAATGAATGTGGTAGCGCTGCTTAACTATTTCTAGGCCAGAAGATTTTCCCCCTTAATGACCAGGCCATTTTTTGCAATTCAGCACTGCGTTACTTTAATGGACAATTGCGCAGTTGTGCGATGCTATACCCAAATAAAATTGATTTAACTTTAAATCTCTTTCCTAAGATGACTTGATGAACTAAGGTTATCTTCAGGACACTCTCCTCAGTATCCTATTTCTCAACTGCTGACACCAGTCCACTGACTGTCCTACTCTTGGGGTGCCCCCCCTCAGGTCAGGCCCCTTGACACGAGCCACTGTACTCACAATACTGTTTTCTAGGGTCTCCAGTGTCTCCCCCTCAGTCAGCTCTCCTGGACCTCTGGGTTCAGCTCCATTCCTCTGGCCCTCAGGAACGACCTCCTGAAGCTACATGCCACTGCTACAGAGGAGGAGGCAGCCGCCACTGTCCCTCTGGGACTCTGCTCTCCAGCCAAAGACCCCTCAGCACATGTGCTCCTGGCTTTTATACACTATCCCAGAATGCTTGGAGGTGTCCTACCCCTGCTAATCACCAGGACTGTACCAAAGCCTATGCACCCATTTATCAGGTTTCCTCCCACTGTCCAACATGTCTCCCTATTGGACCTCTAGACATAATGAATCACATACTGAGCACAATGAGCAGACCTCACTAACAGATCCTGCTCTAATAGGCAGTGAGCAATATTGATTTGCCTGCTGCTCCTCTGATAAGCAGACAGAGCTAAAAACTATACTCTCTCACTAGCACCTACCTTGGGGGGGGGGGGGTGCTAGGGGGGGGGTGCTACATAAATAAATGCATGATTTAAAAAAGTAGTGGTCCTGGCATGCAAAATTAAAAGAATGCATGAATTTCCAGTTGGTTTTTAGAGCCGGCACCCGCTGCCCCAAAGGGCCTGGTATGAAGTGCATATCACACAGAGTGCAGTAGTGGGTAACACAGTCCAGTGTATAAGGAAAACTACCTTCCCCCATCCTCCCCAGTACAGTGTTACTCGCAACCCCCCTAATGCAGAACTTTCCCCACACTCACCTTTCTCCCAGTACAGAGGTCCCCTCCACACTATGGAACTCTCCCACCACCTCCCTCACTCCAGTACAGAGCTCCTCCTAAAGGTATAGAGTTCCCCAAATAGGCCAGGGTTCCCCACAGTACAGACCCCCCCCCCCACATACAGAGCCTCTCTCAAAGTATAGAGTACCCTCTACAGTAGAGACCCCCCCCCCCCCCAAAGTACAGAGCCCCCCAAACAATTCAGAGCATTAGATCCAATGAAGCTAAGCATAGTGGATGGTAAACCTAAAAGAGCTTGTATGATCAGATGGTATAATCAGCTTCATAGCTTAAGCCTAGTACACACGGGCCAAATGTCTGGCGGCATCAGCCTGTTCAATAGATCGGGTCATGGCCAAAGACGGTCAGTGCTCTTAGCCAAGTGTGGCTAAGGAGTGTTCTGGCGGGTGGGGGGTTGTCAGAACACAATAGCACAGCAGGTGAGATCACTGTTCTAACATCGGATTGTTAGTACAGCGGCTCTGACCTGAGCTGTCGGGTTTTTTTTTTTGTTTAATCCAGCGGGAAAAAAAACTAGTAGTGTGTACTAGGCTTTAAGCTGGCAACAATAGTAGCTTGGCCAAAGTCCAAGCTTGAGCTGTGACAGCTGTGTCAAAAAAAGGTGAGAAACCCTGATTGTGGGTTGAATTATTTTCCCTACCTAAAAACATATTGATTAATCTCTTTTCTTTAAACAAAGCCCTTTTATGCTGTTTTTTTATGTAGTCCCTAAAGAAAATGACTACCGCATCTATAACAATATAGATTTTTTAGAGTCAAGTCATGAAATCCTATCAAAAACCTTGCACATAGTGAGGTCATTTCACATGACATTATGAAAGTGTTTTAATAGAACTTTTAAATGATATTGTAGCAATATTTCCAGGCCTTAAGCCTGAGGTGGGTCTGTCATTGTTACCGGTGACACCTCCAACACATTTAAGTTGTGAACCCAAGTGTGAGAACTGAGACAATGACCATTCCGGCATCTTTGGTTGGTTTTTTTTATTGTATTTTGGGGATGGGAGAAGGGCATGAGTGGGATACTCCTCTGGCCTAACTAGGTTAACTGAGACTTCATACAAAAATGCCCTTGGCGCTGTCTTGACCGCCAGCTGAATGCCAACCAGCGCTTCCTGACGTTTGAAGATACTGCTTTGCTGAACTAGTGCTGGAACCTCGACTTTAACTTGTTTGTTAACTCAGAAGATCCAGGACTGTAGAACACTTGACTCCTGACACTCAATTTAGCTAAAAAGTGAACAGCTCCCTTCAGTTCTTCATTGACAAAGATATCTCCTTGTCACTGCTTGTGCCGCTGCAACTCCAAACTCTGTACACTTCACACTGTACACATTAGCTCTTCAGGGCCCAGCCGCTGGCGCCCCCTCAAACGCTTCAGGGTCCTCTGACTAGGCACCCCCTTTAACCGCTAACTGATTCCTGGATCCCTGGAACCTTCTGTGGAGTGGTCCCCTCTACACTTTGCAGACCCCTAGGGGCAGTTCACAGTACTCACTTTCTTGGCAGGCTTTCTTGGAGCTGAACCCCTCTTCCTCCACTGGTCCTCGGCACACCGGATCCCTTCTGCAGCTCAACTCAGCATCCTCTGGATTCCCAGGCAGCCAGCCGGAACACCCGATCCTTCTGACAGGAGGAGAGACAGCCGTACTCTCCCTCCTGGGACTCTGCTTCCCGCCAAACATGCTGCGTCATGCGTTCCCCTCAAACCTATACCCACTCCCAGAATCCTCTGCGGCAGAATCTGCCTTCTGGGGTAGATACAGGCCTGAATATGTCTCTGAATGGATTTCCTCCACTGCCCAATGAGAATCCTCTCATGGAGCCAGTGGGGAGACTCCTCTCTCAGCAGACACACCTGGGAGACATGACAGCCCAGCTGAAATTATAGCCCTGCTGTTAGGCAGCCAAGGCCCACTATACTTTTACCTAGCACCTACCCTGTAGGGTGCTACATCATATTGGAATTTTTTAGAATATCCCCATTATTCTTGATGCCACTATGTTCAGCTCTGTGGCTTTGCTTTGAAACTCCACTTAAAACTCTACCTTGGCTTGCAGCCTATTTTGGTTTGTATAAAAGCATCTGCAATGCTCCAAAACCATGGAAACTGAACAGAACAAACCAATTGTTACAAGAGGAATGTTGTGTGGTTGTTTTATTTTATACTGTTGCCATGGCATCTTTACTTCCAGACATCCACCTAAATTTCTCTGTATTTTTATACTTGTAAATCCTTTCTTATGGACTGTTGATAGAATATTTAGAACAGTGGGCGACAACAACTACAGTGCAAGTACAAGTTACTTAGATATAATATCTGTTGGGAGTGCACATTCCAAACTGGTTTTAAGACATGATCTGGATTCTGGATAGGCAGTGCAACCCTAAAGTATATTTACACACAATGTTTTATTTATACTCCATATATGGTTGTATATGGTTATTCTTTTACATAATGATTAGTGATAAAAAGTTTTCTTTTGTTTAAAAATAACAAACATGTCATACTTATCTGCTCTGTGCAGTGATTTTGCACAAAGCAGCCCAGATTCTCCTCTCTTGCGCTCCTGGCCCCTCCCTTCTGCCGAGTACACCCACAGCAAGCAGCTTGCTATGGGGGTACCTGAGCCGAGCCGCTGCTCTGGGTATCCATTAGAACACGGACCTGCTGTTTGGCCCCGGCCCTCTCTCCTCAATGGCTCACTGACTATGATTGACAGCAGTGGAAGCCAGGTTTGCCGCTGCTGTGTCTCAGTCAATCAGGAGGGAGAGGCAGCTGAGGCTCTCAACATCACTGGATCGAGATGGGTCTCAGGTAAGTATTAGGGTTAGAGTTCGAGTGCAGCCACCTTCTCTTCATTGGTTCAAGCGCACCCATATATATTTAACAAGTATTAGGGAGGCTGAGGGGGGCTGCTGCACACAGAAGGTTTTTTTTATCCAAATGCATAAAATGCATTAAGATAAAAAGCCTTCTGCCTTTAGAACCACTTTACATTACATTTAGCAGTAAAGAGAGATAAGATTAATCGTACAATAGGAATTGAATGATGCTATGATGTGCTAGTATGTACCAAAAACACATTATGGCAGACTCGCCTGTCAAACACAACCCCTCCAGCGCTGCATTGACACCGTACCTGCTGGTCCCGAGTGCTTCCATCTTCACCTAGTCTTCTTTCCAGGTTTCATTCCTTTGGCCTCTTAAATTGCTGGGCTGCGATGACGTCACTCCCGTGCATGTGTGCGTCACCAGGAAACACAGAGGGTGTCGTAATTGCATGTGCTGCTCAGATCATAATACAAGACAAGCGGGGGGGGGGGGGGGGGGGTTAATGACAGAAGAGGCCACTAGGGTCCCCTCTATTATAAATACCCTGCCTGTCACTGGGTTTTAGTTTCTGGGGTTCAATTGCATTTGAAAATGTTCACAGGAATGAAGAGACTACTTCAAGGGGATATTACAGACGCATTCAGTGACAGTTATTACATACATCTGTTCAATGCAGAAGCTTAACTAGAACCTTCAGGGCCCCCGTGCAAGAAACCATTAAGTGCCCCCCTGACACCCGCCTGGGGCCCTTTGCTCTGAGCCCAGTGGTGAAATGCTAGGGCCCAGTCGCAAGTACGACCTTTGTGATCCTGGTAGTTCTGGCACTGGTGTTAGCGTTTTTTTTTATTTTTGTTATTTTAGTTTTTTATTATTTGTTTACCATTTTATTTATTTATTCTTTTACAATGTTATTTTTTACAATCTATAGGAGCCCCGTTATGGGGCTTTGGTGAAAAAATCAAGGGTCTAAGCAGACCTCTGATGTCTCTCTTTTGAGACAGAGTAAGGATATTGAGGACACAGCTCTTAATCTCCATCTCTGCAAACTCAGCTGCACAGAATGAATGGACAGGAATGTCTCCGTACAGAGATTCCCAGTCATTCACAAACTGAAGAATAGTAAACACATAGTTAGTGAGGTTGAAAAAAGACATCAGTCCATCCAGTTCAACCTATGATGTGAGTGTGTGTTTGCTTTTAACCGTACATTGTGTACCCCTGTATGTTGTGGTCTCTAAGGTGCCCATCTAATAGTTTTTTGAAACTATCAATGCTCCCTGCTGATACGACTGCTTGTGGAAGAGAATTCCACATCCTTACCGCTCTTACAGTGAAGAACCCCTTACGCATTTTAAGGTTAAACCGCCCTTCCTCTAGTTTTAGTGAGTGGCCATGTGTCTTATTGTATCTCCTTTCTCTGAATAGTTTGTTCCTTATGCTAGGGTCGCCAGTACAGTATTTGTACATTGATATCATATCCCCCCTCAATCGTCTCTTCTCCAGAGAGAATAGGTTCAGTGCTTGTAGTCTTTCCTCATAGCTGATGTCCTCCATTCCCCTAATTATTGTTGTTGCCCTTCTCTGGTCTCTTTCCAATTCCAGCACATCCTTCCTGAGGACCGGTGCCCAGAACTGGACAGCATACTCCAGATGTGGCCGGACCAGAGTCTTGTAGAGCAGGAGAATAATCTCTTTATTTCTGGAGTGAATCCCCTTTTTTATACATCCCAGTATTCTGTTGGCTTTGCTTGCAGCGGCTTGGCATTGCATGCCACTGCCAAGCCTGTTGTCTACCAGTACCCCCAGGCCCTTTTCCATCCTAGACTCACCCAGAGGTTCCCCCCCCTAGTGAGTAGCTTGCTTTCTGGTTTCAGGCCCCCAAGTGCATTACCTTACATTTTTCAACATTAAACCTCATCTGCCATGTAGTTGCCCACCCCGTTATTTTGTTCAGGTCCGCTTGTAAGGTTTCCACATCCTGCATAGAAGATATTGGCATGCCTAGTTTAGTATCATCCGCAAATACTGAGATTGTACTAGATATCCCCTCCTCTAGATCATTTATGAATAAATTAAACAGGATTGGTCCCAGGACAGAACCCTGGGGGACCCCACTTTCCACACCTGCCCAATCCGAGTACTCCCCATTAATCATCACCCTCTGGACTCTCCCCTGGAGCCAGTTCTCTATCCAGGTACTCACCTTATGGTCCATACCTACCTTCCCTAGTTTGTACAGTAAGCGTTTGTGGGGAACGGTGTCAAAGGCCTTTGCAAAGTCCAGATACACCACATCCACAGGCTTTCCTTTATCTAGGTGGCAGCTCACTTCATCGTAGAGGGTTAATAGATTGGTTTGGCAAGAACGATTTTTCATGAATCCATGCTGATTACTACTAATAATACCGTTTTCATTACTAAAGTCTTGTATGTGGTCCCTTAACATCCCCTCCAAAATCTTGCAGACTACAGATGTTAGGCTGACCGGCCTATAGTTACCCGGGATACATCTCGGCCCCTTTTTAAATATTGGTACCACGTTGGCTTTTTTCCAATCAGCTGGCACCATACCCGTCAGTAAACTATCCTTAAAGATCAAGAATAATGGTCTGGCAATCACCTGGCTGAGCTCTTTCAGAACCCTCGGGTGCAAGCCATCCGGTCCCGGTGATTTATTTATGTTAAGTTTCTCTAGTTTAGTTTTAAGTCTATCTTCTGTTAGCCATGGCGGTACTTTCTGAGGTGTATTATTTAGTTTATCATTCCAAGCTGCGTTAGTGTAGCTCCCCGATTCTTTTGTGAAGACTGAAGAGAAGAAATTATTTAACACTTCCGCCTTTTCTCTGTCCTCAGTGGCCATATTTCCTTTGTCATCTTTTATGGGGCCAATGTGTTCTGGCCTCGCTTTCTTACTGTTTATATACTTAAAGAATTTCTTGGGGTTCTTTTTACTCTCCTCCGCTATATGTCTCTCGTGTTCTATTTTAGCCGCCCTGATTTCGTTTTTACATTTCTTATTACACTCTTTGTAATGCTTAAATGCTGCCAATGACCCCTCAGTCTTGTATTTTTTGAAGGCCTTTTCTTTAGCACTAATATGCATTTTTATGTTGGAGTTTAGCCACCCAGGGCTTAGTTTTGCTCTTTTAAATTTATTTCCCTTTGGAATGCACTGGTCAATCCCTTTGTTAAGTATGCTCTTGAAGCACTCCCATTTTTCCTCCGTGTTCTTTGTTCCCAGGGTTCTATCCCAATTGATATTTTCTAGCAGCGAGCGCAGTTTTGGCAAATTGGCTCTTTTGAAATTCAGCGTCCTTATATTACCCCTTTGCTTCCTATTACTGTAATTAATACTGAAACTTATTGACCTATGGTGACTGTTTCCTAAGTTGCCCCGTATTTCTATATCCGTGAGCAGGTCTGTATTGTTGGTAATCAGTAGGTCAAGTACCGCAATGTTTCTTGTCGGTGCATTCACCATCTGACCCATGAAATTGTCCTGCAAAACATTTAGGAACTGCCTAGCCTTGGCTGAGTGTGCGGTTCCTTCTGCCCAGTCTATATCAGGATAATTAAAGTCCCCCATTATAATGACATTTCCCATCCTTGCTGCCAATCCTATCTGTAAAATGAGGTCCGCCTCCCCCTCCACAGTTTACTATGCTTAAGTTATGAATGGACAGAGTCGATTCGAGACTCTGTCTTCTCGACAGAGTCGAGAAGAAGAAAGAGAGCGAGACAAGAGAGTAGTAGAGAAGTTAGAACAGACATGCCCAGACAAGTGGTCCCCCCAAAACCAGACCCGTCACTCCATTGCTGTCCTGCCATTAGTCCGATCATTGCAAATATCCAAGCCAAGGATCCCAGATCTTACCAAATTTGGATTGTTTATCTAATAAAATACTAGCCAGTTTGTCGTTTATCATAATCTATGAAATGTTCCTTTTGGCAGCCATTAATGGAACAACAGGGGATTTCCATGCCTTAGTGATTGCCATTTTCATTGCCAAAAATATTTGGGAACTGCGATGCGCTCCGCCCGTTTCCGTCCCTCTCTCCCCCACCCCGTTCTATTGGCCGGGAGGGGGGCGAGGGGCGCGGTTGCGGCCGCGGCGCATCGGCGCCACGACTATCCGTGCAGAGCATGACGTCATCTCCGGGCGTCGGCGTCTCTGCACGTGACTTTCCATCTGCGTTCATATGTGGGACGCCATCCATAGCAGCCGCAGTCGGCTCGGTGGTGTCTCGAGTTTCTGAACCGCCGGTGACGCTGGGAGCTATCCCTGCCTCCGCCACTGTACAGGTCCATAACCGTGCACTTCCTTATATCACCTCTATTATTTCATTTCACTTCATTTATTTATTTATTTTAGTTGCCTTTTTTCACCATGGTGGTTACTTAGGTTTTGTCGGTTTCCTCTCTCTTTCTCCTTCTCTCCATCACCAATTGGATGGTTATTCACCCCCCTTGTGTTGTCCTCACCTACACCCCACTTCAAGCTTTTGATACCACGCTTTACATGCAACCTGGCTGGGCTGTAAAGGTCTTTTGCTGTCCAACACTTCAATCCCTTTGTTAAGTATGCTCTTAAAGGTAATGTCATCTGTTTGGCTTTTGAGAGATCATAGAAAATTAAGTATTTGATGCAAATGGTATACTTCGGAAGGGGCCATTTGAGTGATGGAAGAAAATGGTCTGGGTGTTTAATCCCTTTATGATCTAAGAAGTGATGAATGCGGTATAATCCTTTGTTGAAAAATATTGGGAGTTAAGTCCTGGTGGAATATAGGATTATTAAAGATAGGGGCAACTGACGTCTGCGTGGACCTGAGTGAGTATAGTTTACAGGATGTGTCCCAAAGAAGAAGGGAGTATGAGAAAGTGGGGCACAATATAGATTTACATTGTTTACAGGTAAGCCACATGAGGAGGTCCATGGGTTGTGGAAACCCTGCTTTTGACTCTAGCGTAATCCATTTGGGTTGATAAAGTGGGTTCTATATTTGAAATAACTCAGCTAGTTGGGCTGCTCTGTAGTATCGCAAAAGATGGGGCACTCCCAAACCCCCTGAGGATTTATGAGCATACATTGCTTTGCAAGGTACCCTGCAACCCCTGGATCCCCAAATTAAGTTAAAATTACTAGGTTGAAATTTCTTTAAAGGTTTAGAGGGTATAGGAATAGGTAATGTACAAAAGTAATAAAGTACTCTAGGCCAAGCTAAGTTTGAGTGGGTCTCCAGGGGAATTTACTGAGAGCAGGGCCAGGGCTGTCCAGGCATCAGCAGTGCACTGTGTTACAGGTAAGGAGCAGGCGGGGCCTTGAACTCCACTGAGGCTCCGACCCGGCCCCTTGCCGTGTGCGCTGTTCTGTACAGGAGGCGGCGCCTCCGGGTAGGACTTGGACTGAGTGGAGACGTTATCAGAGTGCAGGCCATCGGATTGGAGCTGAGCGCCAGGACCAGTCACCAGGTAGGGCAGACACTGCTTGATGGCTTATGTATGCTAGTTGGCGACCCACATTTGCACAGGAATATCAGCCTATTGATTTGAATGGGCTGTTATGCCAGCGTTTTCCGCTGAAAAAAGGTGCATGCAGAATTTAAAGCAATGCATTGGCCCATGAAATCCATCCTGCTTTTGCACCATGCGACTTACCTGCAGTTCCTGCACACTCAAACTGTGTATTTAAATGCTGGGCCCATGTATATAAAAATGCAGAAAGCCTGCCAGTGCAGGAACTGCAGGTAAGTTGCATGGTGCAAAAGCAGGATGGATTTCAAGGCCACTGCATTTTTTTAAATGCCGCATGCATCTTTTTTCTGCAGAAAACAAGGGCACAGCAGCCCATTCAAATCAATGGGCTGCTATGCCTGTGCAAATGTGATCCGCCAACCTGCATACATGTGAACCTGGCCTAAAGCAGTAGTAAAGTAATTTACAAATAAAAACACTGGTCCCCCTGCAGGTTTAACCACTTCTGGACCACAAGGATTTGCCCCTTAATGACCAGGCCATTTTTTGCGATTCAGCACTGTGTTACTTTAACTGACAATTGCGCGGTCGTGCGATGCTGTAACTTAATAAAATTGATGTCCTTATTTTCCCACAAATAGAGCTTTCTTTTGGTGGTATTTGATCACCTGTGCGATTTTTTTTATTTTTTGCGCTATAAACAAAAAAAGTGTGTGTGTGTGTGTGTGATTTATAAAAAAAAAAATGCTGATTTCAGAGCATCGCTCAGCGCTCACGTGGCTGGCCAGCTGTCTCCTCCTCTCCTCCTGGCTGACATTAGCGGAAGTTTCTCGGCCCCGCCCACTGCAGCTGTCAGATGAGGAGAGGAGAGAGGCAGCTGGTCACGTGAATGGCGCTCTGAAATCAGGGATAATCAGAATTATTTTTTATAAATCACACACACAGGGGCACACAGGATTAGAAGACAGAGCGGATAGTATATTGAGGTCAGAGTGGCTTAAACCACTTTAAGCTCATCTAGTCCTTACTGACTTTTTTGGCCAGTGTCTTACCCTAGAGATAACTTAGGCTTTTCATTTCTGTGCAACTCTTCTTTACCTGCATCATTTCATAAGAACACTTGTAATGCCTGTTAAGAGCAGCAACGAGTGATACAATCTAATCCCCTGCTGCTGATTGGCTGTCTGTGTGTTACATCTTACATGCTAAACTGTGTGACTAACATATTTGTGTCTGATACTGAACTCATGATTTATCGTGGATCACATTCTCAACAAGAGACTGATGTCCAAGTTCCTCAAAGAACCAATGGCACACATTATACATGTGTTTTATATTACTAAACCTATTTAATAAAGTAGAACAAAGTGTATTGACGATGTATAGAGCACAATGGCCCATAATAGCTCATCAGATAATAGTATATCATAGTGAGTCGTTTTCAGATGAAAAAGATGCGATCTGACTATCATGAGTTGATGCATTTTACGCATACTAACTGCAGCCCACTAAATTATCTATTTAGTGGGAGAAATAGTGCCCCATCACTGGTGTCAATGGGAGGAATAGTGCCCAAATGTTTATATCTGTGGGAGGAATTATGCCCCATCATAGGTTTCAGCGGTAATGATAGTGCCTTATTATTGGTACTACTGAAAGGAATAGTGCCCCCTTTTTGGTGTCAGTGAGAGGAATAATGCTCCATCATTGGTGTCAGTGGAAGGAATGGCCCCTTATCATTTGTGTTGGTGGGATAAATAGTGTCTAATTTCAGTGGGAAGAATATTGCCTCTTATCAGTGCCCCAAGGCTAGATAATCAAACTAAGGGATACATCCAGCCCACAGGCCACAGTTTGGAGAACACTGCTCCAAACCAGCCATGAGTGAATCATGGATGCTGCTGCTATTTACGAGCTCTCCTTCTAAAGATGCCTGGCTGAACCTTCTACTTCAATACTTTGAATTATTTACCTAGAACAAATACAGTTGGGAAAGAATTAAAGTGGTTGAAAAGCTTTGTTTTTTTTTTTTTTTCCATAAAAAGAACAAACATGTCTATACTTACCTGCTCTGTACAATGGTTTTGTATAAAGCAACCTCGATCTCCTTCTTCTGGGGTCCCCTGCCAGCGCTCCAGGCCACTCATCTTTATTGGATGCCCCCAGGGCAATCCACTTTCCATGGGGGCACCAATGCCTGCTTGCTCCCAGGTCCCACTACTGCATCAATTGACATAGACAGCGGGACTCAGCCTCTCCCCCACTCCCGTGTCACTGGATTTGATTGACAACAGTGGGAGCCAATCGCTCCCGCTGCTATCAATCTGTCCAATGAGTAGAGAGACAGTGGCGAGAGCCGCCGCACTCATGCACATTGCTAGATCAGATGGGCTCAGGTAAGGAAAAGGGGGGGATTAATGTGAAAAACCCTAAGGATTTAGAACCACTTTAAATCTATTTATTTAGCCGCACCATAAAGCCAGTCAACTAGGATTTTAGAACAGTGTGACAAATAGAATATTTACTGTGTACTAAAGGATTAATATTTCTTCCTTCCTATTAGTTTACATTAAATAGATTTTTAATTAGTATGGCCCCTCTCACATTTTTGAAGTTTTTTAGTGCTTTATACAAATTCCTTTAAAAAAGTTCTTACATAAACCACCAGATGGCGATCTTATTGCACCATTAGGGAATTTGTAGGCACGTTCATTGTATTGTGATATTGGTTTTCATTTAAATAAGCAAACAATTGTTTAGAAAAAAAAGGTACTGGCAGTTTTTATATGATACGCTCTGAAGACTCAGAATTTTTATGCACAGTAGTCAGATTGTTTATGTATTTTACAGAACTTCAATAATAACGATAACTTGTGCAGCAAGTATTTTGATGGAACATGTATTTATGCAGTCACAATATAACAACGTACGTTTTGATCCCAAGTGAAATTTTGAAAAACAAATGCAAATATATGAAAGAGAACATTGCTTACAAAATACTAATGGTTATACTATTATACTACACATGGAGTGTGTAGCTCTCTTTTGGGGGTTTATTAGAAATGGCCCTCCCCAAACAGGAAAATGTGCTAAACCTGCTAAACCTGTTGGTAAATAAGAGAACCAGAAACCTTGCTAAGTGGAAGAGTGGGTTGGATAATAAAGTTGCCAGTGCCTCCACCCAGAGCAGAGGGGATTCCCTTCCTCGGAAATCCAATAATCGAATCAAAGTAATTGGGAGCAGAGGAACTACTGCAGCTAGCATGTAACATTAACCATAAGTATGTTGTATATAGATGCACATCAGTATGGAAATAATACCAGCTTTATATAAGAAAAGAATAATAATAGTACATATATCCACTGTACATACAGGTATTATCCAGGACTTCTCCACTCCAGGGCCTCTCCCATCCTCTGGAACTCACTACTCCAATCTGTCCAGCTAGCTCCTATTCGGTCCACTTTTAGGCAATCCCTGAAGACTCATCTCTTCAGGGAAGCCTATCCTGCCTTCAGCTTATAACCGAGTCTGCTATTTCTGCCATCAGTTCATCCCTTACAATTATTACCTTTTGTTGCACCAGCCCCACCCTATTAGATTGTAAGCTTGCAGGAGCAGGGCCCTCCTACCCCTCTTGTATTGAATTGTATTTTTGCTGTATTGTCTCCTTTTATATTGTAATGCGCTAAACAAACTGTTGATGCTATATAAATGCTGTATAATATTAATATTTAGCAAAGGGAATTGTGACCATATTCCAAGGTATATATAGTTATTATAAAAGATACTTCCAGATGAATGTTGCAGCAGTTGCAGGGGCCCCTGAGTATGATTGTGATGCAGCGTCTGTCCTGGTGTTAGAAACCTGAAGGCAAGATTGGCAGTGATAAATAGACCCTCCAACTATTGTCAAACCATCCTGGAATGCAGTTTGCAATGGCTCCTGCTGTTATCAATTTGCCCTGTGAGGAGAGAGAAAGCCACTGCTCTGAGGCATTGCGCTGGATCGAGATCGAGCTCAGGTAACTATAAGGGAGGTGAAGGGGGTTCCTCTGGCCCATAAGGTTTTTTTGTACCCTAATGCAGAAAATGCATTAAGGTAAAAAAAACAAAAAAAAAAAAACACTTAAGCCTTTAGAACCACTTTAATAATATATATCACTGCTCCTTATTCAACAATACATGCCCCCAATCATAATTCCAAAATAAAAACATTTGTATAAAACACCTAAAACACATTTAGGCCCCGTTCACATAGGGGCGACGCTACTTCGCACCGCGACCTCCGAGGTCGCGGTGCGAGCAGCGCGCCGCGACCTCGGAGCGGCTGCCACGGACTTCATAACATTGAAGTCTATGGCGGTCGCCTCCTGGTCGCCCCAAAGAAGCTCCGGACCCTTTTTCTAAGTCGGAGCGACTTGTGTTGCTCCTATTAGAACGGGTCTGCAGCTTCCCTATGGGAGGCGACCTACGGCGACCTGTGAGGCGACCAGGTCGCCTCACAGGTCGCCTTAGTGTGAACGGGGACTTAAAGGTGCTGTTCCCAGCACTATGATAGATTGCTTGTATTCCCAATGTAAGTACCATGTTACATGATGTAATTTTTTATACTAATTATTGAATTTAGATTACATTTACTTCATTGAGTGGCCACCTGTGTTCGCCTCATTTAAAGTCCCAATTTTTTTGTTTAATATGTTATTAGGGATGTTGGCAATACCCATCTAGACTCCAAGATCCGAACAAACAATATACAGTTAAACCTTGGATTGCGAGCATAATTAGTTCCGGAAGCATGCTTGTAATCCAAAGCACTCTTATATCAAAGCGAATTTCCCCATAAGAAATAATGGAAACTCAGATGATTCGTTCCACAACCATTCATTCATAAATCCTTCAATTTATAGTCCATATAAAAAGATTATAGCATTGCGATAGGTTATATAACCATAAAATGTCCATCCACAAATAGCCGCTTCCACAACGGGATTAGAAGCAAAATCCAGCAGGAGCTACAGAGTATCAAAGAGAAGAGTGGCACCTCTAAGTGTAGCAATATGGTTCCATTTAATGAAGGTGCAATATTTAGCAACTCACAAGGTTGATGAATAAAATAGGCACATCTAAGTATGCAGGCATCCGGGGTAAAGCTGTCCACATAGACTATCTTCTGCACCGCCGGCTGTCAGTCTGTAATCCTGACCGGGAAGACCACCCTGCAGTAAAGCGATCTGAAAGCGAGGGGCAACATGGAAGGGATGACGTAGATGGCGATGCGGAGGATGGTCCTATGTGGACAGCTTTACCCCTGATGCCTGCATCCTTAGATGTGCCTGTTCCAATCATCAACTATGTGAGTTGCTAAATGTTGTACCTTCATTAAATGTAACCATATTGCTACACTTAGAGGCGCCTCTCTTCTCTTTTATACTCAGCTGTGACTTGAGGCTACTTGTATATCAAGACATCGCTTGTAAACCAAGTCAAAATTTATTTGAAAATTTTGCTTGTCTTGCAAAGCGCTCTCAAACCAAGTTACTCTCAAACCAAGGTTTTACTGTACATTTAAAGTCCCAGGCCAACCTTCCCTTTCTGTATGTAACTCACATCACCAGTAGCAGACAGTTTCATGGATGTGCATGCAGATAACGCAATGATTTGTCCTTCTCTATGTGTTTCATTTTTGTAGACTTTTTTCAAAACCTATATTGAAGAAATGGCAAATTAAAAGTCCCTTGTGGCTTTATTTTCCAATTATACAATATAACTCTCTCTGGTTCACATAACAAGCTGCACAAAATTCTTAGAAAAGCAATTGTGAAAGAAAAGAACAAACTATAGTCAACAGATTATGTTAATATTCCTTATTATACTATTGTGTCTTTTGTTATGTTACATAATAATCATTCTACTCACCACAAAACATTTGCACCATTTATTATAAAATTGATGAAAGCACAATCTTTACTTTGAAGTTTAATGTATTTATTTTTAGCTTCTTTTTTTTTTTTTTATAAACTACATAATTTCCATGACATGTAACCTAAATGCTAATGGAAATATCTCTACATAATATTCTGTATCTTAAAAGCATGATATGTTCTGTTTGCTGATTCACAATCTTGTAATACAACAACTGCATAGTGTGACTCTACCATTTGACTCCCAAATAAACAGATATAAAACAATGTAATTTGTAATGGTGAAGGCGCCTGGTTCTGCTCTCTTTGCAGTAATATGTTTGTACCTGCTGCCTCTTTTTATTGTGGGAAACACAAAAAACCTGGTATAGTAAAAATGAAGAAGGCGCTGGTATCGATGAATAAGTGTTCCTTAGGTAAGTATATACCAATATATTCTAGGGGATGACTCAATGTACACACAATAGAGCTATTAGTACTGGTGTGAACCAATTTGTACCTGAGCCCCTAATTCTAAAGTTTGAATATGTGCCCTGTGAGTATAATAAATTCACATCTAAATATATTCAAAATAAATGTGTATAAACATATATTTTATAGCGCCCCCATCATTGTAAAAGAAAAAAATATTAAATGAAGAAAAAGCTTCAAAATAAATATACAGTATATGACAAAATTGGTGCACTTATTAACTACACTTGTCAGATAAATGACACAAAATTGGCCAATCTATAGCCACAATTATACATTTATCGGCTATAATGAGCACAAATATAAACGGGCAGTTAATAACAGTTATTGTGCAAAAGGTGATTATAGTTTGTGCAGCAAAGTAAAATATAAATAATATGTGACAATATATTGTGCAAATGGTGCCTTTAGTTCGTGCAGTATTGCAGCACAAAAAATTATATATATTTATAAATGAATCTTTAATTCGGGTGCTCCGCCTCGTGCTCTTGTGATAGTGTGGTAATCAATACTGCTTACCAGATATTATCAGGTCACACAGACCTATTGAGCCTTTAGATCCGTATTCAATTAGGATGGATCAATTGGTTAACACCAGTACTAATAGCTCTATTGTGTGTACATTGAGTCATCCCCTAGAATGTATTGGTATATACTTACCTAAGGAACACTTATTCCTCGATACCAGCGCCTTCTTCATTTTTACTATACCAGATATAATAACCAACTTGCTCATCCATGTCTTTATGGACCTTGCTTTGTGCACTGGAACAAATCATTTGGTGGAAGGGCGATTATGGGTTGGGGTTGTTTTTCAGGGGTTGGGCTTGGCTCCTTAGTTCCAGTGAAGGGAACTCTTAAGGTGTCAAGACATTTTGGACAATTTCATGCTTCCAACTTTGTGGGAACAGTTTGTGTATTGTGCCTTCCTGTTCCAACATGACTGCGCACCAGTACACAAAGCAAGGTCCATAAAGACATGGATGAATGAGTTTGGGGTGGAGGAACTTGACTGGAATGCATCTGACCTCAACCTGATAGAACACTTTGGGATGAATTAGAGTGTAGACTGCGAGCCGGACCTTCTCCTCTACATCAGTGCCTGACCTCACAAATGCGCTTCTTAAAGAATGATCACACATTCCCATAGATACACTCCTAATTGTGGACAGCCTTCTCAGAAGGGTTAAAGCTGTTATAGCTGCAAAGGGTGGGCCAACTCAATATTGAACCCTACTGACTAAGACTGGGATACCATTAAAGTTCATATGTGTGCAAAGGCAGGCATTCCAATACTTTTGACAATATAGTGTAAGTTGTCACCAGGCACAGACTGGTGAATTATCAATTATTCAACACAGTGTTGATATACTGCTTTCAGTTTTTACTATGGTGATATTACAACAAGATTCTGTAACTTATGGAAAAGGGCTGTAAACAAGATTGGGATATTTCAGCTTAAAGTGGATGTAAACCCTCAAATTTACCCAGCAAAGTGAACAGCCTCAGATGATACACAGATATGAAACAAATCCTTCTACATAGGTTTTACTTGTTTATCTGCAGTCTTCTCTTCCCTTCACTCCTTCAAAAGGGCAGATAAGTGTTACAATCCTTTTTCATCTGTCAGGAGCACAGAGGAGGGGCAGAGAGGCTGCAGTAACAGTGTGTGAGAGCTGATTGGAGGAAAGGCTCACACCCCCCTCCACACAGCAGAAAAACTGCGTTCTGAATAGACAAGCTGTCTGCTGAGCTCTACCCCGCCCCCCCCCCCAACACAAATTTATATCATGTGACGGGGTGCCTACTGTATCTCAGAAGTGACCCATGCTGATAACAGAGAGATGATATCAGAGGAATGAAGCACCAGAGAGAAATTACACTTATAGCTTTGGGGAGAGATAAGTAAATACTGCATATATATATATATATATATATGTGCTTTGCTCAGATTTCATGACTAAGGTTTTCAACCACTTTAAGTTTTAGTAAATTATTCTTAATCATAATGATCGTTATATTTTGTTCTCTTACTATATATCTAATATTAATTGCTATAACTATCTGCACTACTTCAAATAATTATGATGCCAGATATTTAATTTTACAATGGTTGCCTAGGAAACAATGTTTTAACAAAATTATCGTGTTGATGAAAATATAACCCAAATTGAGAGGAAAGTCGTGATCCCTCTTAAGGGATTGTTAAAACATAGCAAAATGCTATTTTTAAGTATAGAAAACCATGACTGCACCAGAAGGGTGAACTTTAAACTTTAAACATACTGTACATAGAAACATTAGGTGGACAAAAGTAGAATAACTTAACCAGTTTACGACCGCCCGCCGCAGATGTACTGCAGCAGGCAGCCGCTCCCAGGCGAATCGCCGTAACTGTACGGCACTTGGTCTCCGGAGGCTAGGGAGCGAGCGTGCGCTGCTGGCGGCGCGCTCCCACCCCCGCTGGTCAGCGGGGAAGCTGATGCAGTGGGCAGGCGGCTCCGATTGCTGCCTGACACCCGCGATCGTTCCCAGCTGAGAGAGAAAGACGGGCAGCTGTTGTAAACACAGCCGACCGTCCTTCTCCCTGGAATGATCATAGAGCCCATGTGATCCTTCTATATAGGATTTCAAAAAGAATTTCAAAAGTCACGCCCTCCCCACAGTTAGAATCACTCCCCTAGGCTCACATTTAACCCCTTGATCACCCATAATGTTAACCCCTTCCCTGCCAATGTCATTATTACAGTAACAGTGCATATTTTTAGCACTGATTACTGTGGTAATGTCACTGGTCCTCCCAAAAGTGTCAAAAATGTCAGTTAGGGGTCCGATCTGTCCGCCACAATGTCGCAGTCCCGCAAAAAATCGCAGATTTCCGCCATTACTATAAAAGAAAATAAGTAGATGCGATGACTTTTGCGCAAACCAATCAAAATACGCTTATTGAAATTTTTCTTACCAAAAATATGTAGCAGAAAACAAATTTGTGAGAATGTCATATAGAAGAATGTGAAAAATATTGTTTTTTTTTTCAAAATTGTCGCTCTTTTTTTGTTTATAATGCAAAAAATAAAAATCACAGTGATCAAATACCACCAAAAGAAAGCTCTATTTGTGGGAAAAAAGTAAGGAAGGGTTAAAAAACCTCTGTCAGATTTTTTTCGCCATCTGTGTCTGATTTCCCTTCCTGTCCCATAGCCAAACAGGAAGTGAGAGGAAGTCCCTGCAGATTAAGGGAATTCCATAGCGACCCCCAGGTCACCAGAACTAGTGTCCCCAATGGAAGTATTTCCCCTCTATTACTTTTCTGGGGACAGCTCAAAATTTGAGGTTTTCTTTTACTTTCACTTTCAATGATAATGGTAAACAGGACAAATGGAGAGGGCGAATCTCCTTAACAGGGACACAGCGAGCAATAAAAACCCAACAGGTGTTTTAACCCCCTCTCCTCTCCATCCAAAACTAAAAAATGTTTACCTGTAGTTGACTTGAATGTATTTTAAAATTATTAAAATGTAGGTTAATGTGCGACCAGAGATGTATAGTAACGAAGTAGAACTACTTCACTACTGTACTTAAGTACTAAAAGGCGGTATCTGTACTTTACTAGAGTATAACTTTTTTCTCCTACTTCCACTTTTACTTCAGTACATATTTTCAATGAGTTTAATACTTTTTTTATGTGCTGCATCGTTACTCGTTACAATTATAAAAATGTTACGAATCATTCCATTCCAAACCCGCACCGCTGCTGTCTTTTTTTACTCAAGTCTCACTGTCTCTGAGACTCACAAGTCACGACCAATCCCCGACGCGGTACGATGGCTCAGGGACAGAGTCTCGCCGCCTCTGCCCTCCCTCGGCTCGGCCTGAGTCTCACCTCCTGCTCGGCTCTCAAGTGAAGTGGTGGTGGCGAGTGAGGAGAGACACCTGCCTGCGGAGTGATCTCTCTGGGCCCTAGATGGGGGAGGGACTGTGAGTTACTAGAGTCTAGACTACTAGACTGTTGCTGTGCACTGTGCAGCACGGGAGAACTCGATAGAGGTAGGAATATATTCTTCTTTCAGCAGGGGGGGCTGGACCGGGGACTGTGGAGAGAGAGGCTTGAGGACTCGAGACAGCCTAAGGTAGGAGAAGTAAGAACTGTCTTGAAGTCAAGTCACTCACTAAGGGGATCGGATCTATTCAATGGGGGGAAGGACCTGTCCTGGCCTGCCCTACTCTTAGGGGGATCTATAATGGAAGAGGGACCCTGGCCTGCTCTAAGGGGGCTCTATAATGGGAGGGGGACCCTGGCCTGCTCTAAGGGGAATCTATAATGGGAGGGGGACACTGGCCTGCTCTAAGGGGAATCTATAATAGGAGAGGGACACTGGCCTGCTCTAAGGGGAATCTATAATGGGAGGGGCGCCCTTGCCTGCTCTATGGGGGATCTATAATGGGAGGGGAACTCTGGCCTGCTCTAAGGGGGATCTAAAATGGGAGGGGGGCCCTGGCCTGCTCTAAGGGGATCTATAATGGGAGGGGAACCCTGGCCTGCTCTAAGGGGGATCTATAATGGGAGGTGGACCCTGGCCTGCTCTAAGAGGGATCTATAATGGGAAGGGGGCCCTGGCCTGCTCTAAGAGGGATCTATAATGGGAGGGGAACCCTGGCCTGCTCTAAGGGGGATCTATAATGGGAGGGGGACCCTGGCCTGCTCTAAGGGGATCTATAATGGGAGGGGGGACCCTGGCCTGCTTTAAGGGGGATCTAAAATGGGAGGGGGCCCTGGCCTTTTGACTATTTTTTTTAATAACTACATAACACAATACTTGTACTTTTTCTTTCAGTACTTGAGTAGTAAATTTTAAAATAAACTACTTGCAATAATTAAGTACAAAAAATGTTGAATACTTTAGTACTTCTACTTAAGTGTGGTGCTTAAAGAGCATGTTGGGTAGGCAGGTAGTACCTCCTTCATGTTCCCCTCCTCCTTGGGCTCCAAAAAAGGGCCCCATAGGAGGCCTACCCCGAGGTGGGTTCTTCTGGGCTACGTTAGGCACCTTGAACAAGGTCACTGCCTTATACATGGGATACCTTTGCTTGAATGGATTACTGCTCTCTAGTAGGGATAGGTGAATGGTTTGGCCCGATCATTGGCTGTTCGCCCGTTTGAGGAATACCCAAATTATCAGGGTGTTCAACTGTTCTTTCGGCCTGCCGAATGACCACAATATACTGTGCAGCTGCTCGGTGCATTGAAAGCCCTGATTGGCTAAAGCAATGAAAGCTTTACCCATTGCAAATGTGCTCCCTCACTTGTACCTTACTCACCAGAGAACTCTCCCCTCTTGGGGTTAACCAGCATCCACAGCACCCAGTAGCTGAGACAGCAGACCTAATATCCACATTCGATGGTAATCATTTTCCTTTTCCCTCGTTTTACATGTGGAAACATGAAAAGCAATATCCCAGTGCAATATTGCATGGTTTCTTTATTTCAAACACATCCCAATACACCTACAACAAGCCGGCGTTTGAACTGCATGAAAGAACAGGAAGTCCGGGTTGTGATGCGTTCCACGGACTCTAACCGGAAGTGACTCAATGACGCTGGTAGCTCCGCCCTATGCGTTTTATCACAATTACGTCATCAGGAGCACGTTTGTGGAACACCAGCAACAAGCACTAATTTAAAGAGTAGTTGGAGTACCGTAAAGAGCACCTGTCACTTTATGAGTTTGTGATGAACTTTTCAAATGGACCGGGTTTTTAATATATATTTTTAATATATATATTTTACTCATCATCAGTTTTCTTTTTTTTTTTTTTTTAAACAGTTAGGTTTTATTGAGTGAAAAGCAAAAATAGTACAAAACAAAAGCATTTCAGTACCTCTAGGAGAGAGGGACGAATAAATGTTGAACAGGCACATTTTCAAGTGGTACAATGAAAAACAGTTTTGTAGTGTAAACCATTCAAGAACAAGGTAACAAAAATAGCAAATTCAAATAAATTACATTTAGCGATGAAGATGGCAAAATGCAAAACAAGGAAACTATATAAGTCCTCGGTCCTGAATGAAAGGAATAGAGAAGACCTCGGCCAGTACCACGTGACCATCGAAGTCATAATGTCAAAACTGGTTCCATTAAGTTAACTTAAGTAAAATAAAGTTAGCAGTAGAAGATGCTAATATCGAGTAAAGTGTATGAATGAGGGGGGGGGGGGGGAAGGGCGAGAAAGGAAGAGGAAAAAGTAGAGAGTGGATTGAGGAGGGAATATAAGGGTAGAATGTGGAAGTTGAAGGGAAAGGGAGAGGGAAAAAGTGGGATGTTATTGAGCGGAAAGTGCTGAACAGTAAAAGTAACTCCCAATAGGACGTTGCTCCTTATTCAAACTTGTCATGCATTCAGTGGTAAAGTTCTACATACCATGGATAGTATCAACACAGGTAAAATAGGCTGCTCAAGTAGAGAGTATCTCATGAGTCAAGAATCAAGCAGGCATCAGCTCCGAGTAACGGTCAGATAAAGTAAACAACTGCCAATTGGCCCATACATTTCTGAATTTGGCAAGGCTGTCGTCTGACATGGTAAGGGTTTTTTCCATTTCATGGACTCTTCCGATTTCCACTAACCACTCTTTTATGGTAGGAACGACTTGTGACTTCCATTTCCTAGGAATTAGGATTTTTGCCGCATTTAATAGGTGTCTTGTCAGGGTGTTCCTATATTGTGAGACAGTGTGGGAATGGACATTGAGGAGGCAACGAGCAGGGTCGTTGTGAGTCTGAGCACCTGAGATTTCTTGTATTAGATTGCAGACTTGCGTCCAATAATCAGCTATTAATGGGCAGGTCCACCAAATGTGTAGTAGTGTTCCCTTCTCTTGACCACATCTCCAGCATAAGTCGCTTGTCTGCGGGAACCATTTTTGTAATTTATCTGGCGTAGCATACCAGTGCGTAAGTAATTTATAGGAGGATTCCTGCATTTTTGTACTAATGGAACATTTGTGTGCCAGGACACAGGCTGTGTTCCATTGTTCGTCAGAGATTGTCAAGCTTAGCTCGGATTCCCAGCGCTTCTTAAAATTATCCGGAGATTCATCATGTTTAGCTTGCAGCCAGGAATATGCAAGAGATGTGGTCTTTCTAATAGGATTACCTGCCAGGCAAATCTTTTCAAGGGCAGTGAGTTCCTGTGAAAATTGAGATTTTTTCTTATGTGTGGTAAGGAAATTGTGTATCTGTAAATAGGTCCAAAACGGGATATTAGTGTTATTACAGATAAGTTGCAAATCGGATTTAGTGATAATTTTGGAATTCGTCAGACAGTGTTTTATCCGTAAGGGTTTGTTATTAGTCGTTTTTAACGGGTGGGGTGAGGATAGGCCTGGTTGGAATTCAGGGTTTTTGAAAATGGGGGATAATGGGCCAGGAACATTGGCTAAGTCAAATTGTTTTGCCAACTTATGAAAAATTTCCAAGGTGTTGGAAATAAGTGGATGACCTGTCATTGTGTCCGAGTAGAAGGATTTGGTAATCCAAGGTGAGAGGGAAAGGGGTAGGTCTGCGTGTGAGTGTTCTAAATTGACCCAGTCCTTGTCGTTAGCATGACAATTCCAGTCTATGACCCTGCTGAGTACGATTGCGTAGTAGTATCGTTTAAAGTCCGGTAGGCCCATGCCGCCAGAAGTTTTTGAGCGGGTGATAAGTTGGAATTTTATCCTAGGTTTTTGGTGTGACCAGATGAAGGACCTTTGGAGTTGTTGGAGCTTTTTGAAGAAAAGAAGAGGAAGTTTGATCGGGAGAGCACTCATACAGTATAAAAGTCTGGGGAGGACTACCATTTTTATAATGGCAGCCCTTCCGAACCAGGAGAAATGTTTTACATTCCATCTCTTGAGATCTGAGTCAATTTTGTTTAGCAACGGGGTGTAGTTTTGCTTATATAAATCTTTCCAATGTGGGGTCAACCATATGCCCAAGTATTTAAGCGAATCGTGGACCCAACGGAATTTACAGTTTTTTTGTGCCCTGTCTTTGTCCTTAGTTGGCAGAGAAATATTCATGGCTTCTGATTTAGTATAATTTATCTTAAAATTGGATATAAACGCAAATGTCTTAAAGTCTGATAGCAAATTTGGAATGGATATGTGTGGGTCGGACAAAAAGAATAATAGGTCGTCGGCATAAGCAGCAATGTTGTATTCCTTTTCATTCAACTTGAAGCCATGTATAGAACTGTTGGAGTTGACTGTTCTAATTAGGGGTTCTAGGGAAATTATAAAAAGGAGAGGGGAAAGAGGGCAACCCTGGCGCGTGCCATTTTTAATGTGGATGTCTTCTGACAGCGAACCATTTACCTTAATTTTGGCGGTGGGATGGTGGTATAGCGAGGAAATTCTGCCGAGCATGTGTGGTCCAAGTCCTATGTGAGAACACACCGATAGCATGTAGTCCCAAGATACCCGGTCAAAGGCCTTCTCCGCGTCCGTCGAGAGGAGAAGGCCCTTGACGTGTCCCTGTTGTGCTTTGAAGATGAGGTTAAGAGCTTTGGAAATATTGTCCCTCGCCTCCCTGCCTGGCATAAATCCCACCTGTTCAGGACCCAAAATTCTTGCTAATAAGGGGCGGAGCCTGTTCGCTATGATCTTTGCAAACAGTTTCACGTCGTTGTTCAACAGCAAAATCGGCCTGTAATTAGAACAGTCAGATGGGTCCTTGTCCTTCTTGGGGATCACAGCTATATGGGCCCCGAGAAAGGAGGGAGGTATATCCTGTTGTGTGGAAAGGGAATTAAAGGTGTCACATAAGGGTACCAAAAGTAGGTCTTTGAAAGATTTAAAATACTGGGACGTTAGACCGTCAGGACCCGGGCTCTTCCCTGGTTTTAAACTTTTGATGGCACATAATAATTCTTGCGTCTCAATGGGTCTATCAAGCAATTGAGTCTCCAATTCAGAGAGATGTGGTAGCTTGCTATTTGATAGGAATTCCGAGATGGTAGTCGGTTCATGGGCAGGTTTGTGTTGTGCAGGTAGGTTGTAAAGTTTGGTGTAGAATTTGTGGAAGATGTTCGCTATGGAGCGAGTATCATGTTCCACTTCGCCTTTCTCATTTTTAATGCCGAAAATGTTCTCCACTAGTTTGGCCTCCTTCAGAGCCCTGGCAAGCAATTTGCCACTCTTGTCTCCCTTCTCGTAGTAAACTCTTTTCCTGAAAAAGAGGGCCCTCTTGTAGTCTGCGTCAAGAAGGTCGCGAAGTTCCCTTCTTGCATCATTAAGTTTCGACAGACTGATTGAGGCCAGGGATTGTTTATGAGAGGCTTCGAGATCATCAATAGTGGAGGACAAATCCGTAATTCTCTTAAGTTTTTCCCTTTTTTTCCTAGCTCCCCATTTGATTAGTTCTCCTCTAACAACACATTTATGTGTTTCCCATGTGAGGATATGTGAGGTTAACTCTGCTGGGTTTGTCTCAAAAAATATTTTGATTGTATTTGAGATGTCAGTAAAGATTGAGTCTCCAGTTGTAAGTTTTATCTAGTGATGTCGCGAACCTAAAATTCGCCGTTCGCGAACGGCGAACGCGAACATCGGCAACCGCCATAGACTTCAATAGGCAGGCGAATTTTAAAACACACAGGGACTCTTTCTGGCCACAATAGTGATGGAAAAGTTGTTTCAAGGGGACTAACACCTGGACTGTGGCATGCCGGAGAGGGATCACGCAAAAAAAAGTTCTTAAAAATTATAATTTTTTGATAGAGAGCCAATTATTGGAAAAATTAAAAAAAAATAAAAATAAAAAATTTCTTTGGATTTAGCATCTGGGGGGTCTAAATCTAGTGTACCTGTGAAGTTTCAGCTCTGTAGCATGTCCAGAACCCCTAAAAAACAGCATTTGTCTTATATTTTCAGGAATATGGCTTCTCTGCGGCTGGCTTTTTCTCTTGCAGGCATTTATCGGGCATTTTTTTAGGCAGGCATGTCATATTTTGTATTTAGTGTCTGGGGGGTCTAAAAAGTGTACCTGTCAAGTTTCAGCTCTGTAGCATGTCCAGAACCCCTAAAAAACAGCATTTTTCTTATATTTTCAGGAATACGGCTTCTCTGCGGCTGGCTTTTTCTCTTGCAGGCATTTATCGGGCATTTTTTTAGGTAGGCATGTCATTTTTTGTATTTATTGTTTGGGGGGTCTAAAAAGTGTACCTGTCAAGTTTCAGCTCTGTAGCATGTCCGGAACCCCTAAAATACAGCATTTTTCTTATATTTTCAGGAATATGGCTTCTCTGCGGCTGGCTTTTTCTCTTGCAGGCATTTAGCGTGCATTTTTTTAGGCAGGCATGTCATTTTTTGTATTTAGTGTCTGGGGGGTCTAAAAAGTGTACCTGTGAAGTTTCAGCTCTGTAGCATGTCCAGAACCCCTAAAAAACAGCATTTGTCTTATATTTTCAGGAATATGGCTTCTCTGCGGCTGGCTTTTTCTCTTGCAGGCATTTATCGGGCATTTTTTTAGGCAGGCATGTCATTTTTTGTATTTAGTGTCTGGGGGGTCTAAAAAGTGTACCTGTCAAGTTTCAGCTCTGTAGCATGTCCAGAACCCCTAAAAAACAGCATTTTTCTTATATTTTCAGGAATATGGCTTCTCTGCGGCTGGCTTTTTCTCTTGCAGGCATTTAGCGGGCATTTTTTTAGGCAGGCATGTAATTTTTTGTATTTAGTGTCTGGGGGGTCTAAAAAGTGTACCTGTCAAGTTTCAGCTCTGTAGCATGTCCAGAACCCCTAAAAAACAGCATTTTTCTTATATTTTCAGGAATACGGCTTCTCTGCGGCTGGCTTTTTCTCTTGCAGGCATTTATCGGGCATTTTTTTAGGTAGGCATGTCATTTTTTGTATTTATTGTTTGGGGGGTCTAAAAAGTGTACCTGTCAAGTTTCAGCTCTGTAGCATGTCCGGAACCCCTAAAATACAGCATTTTTCTTATATTTTCAGGAATATGGCTTCTCTGCGGCTGGCTTTTTCTCTTGCAGGCATTTAGCGGGCATTTTTTTAGGCAGGCATGTAATTTTTTGTATTTAGTGTCTGGGGGGTCTAAAAAGTGTACCTGTCAAGTTTCAGCTCTGTAGCATGTCCAGAACCCCTAAAAAACAGCATTTTTCTTATATTTTCAGGAATACGGCTTCTCTGCGGCTGGCTTTTTCTCTTGCAGGCATTTATCGGGCATTTTTTTAGGCAGGCATGTCATTTTTTGTATTTAGTGTCTGGGGGGTCTAAAAAGTGTACCTGTCAAGTTTCAGCTCTGTAGCATGTCCAGAACCCCTAAAAAAACAGCATTTTTCTTATATTTTCAGGAATACGGCTTCTCTGCGGCTGGCTTTTTTTCTTGCAGGCATTTAGCGGGCATTTTTTTAGGCAGGCATGTCATTTTTTGTATTCAGTGTCTGGGGGGTCTAAAAAGTGTACCTGTCAAGTTTCAGCTCTGTAGCATGTCCAGAACCCCTAAAAAACAGCATTTTTCTTATATTTTCAGGAATACGGCTTCTCTGCGGCTGGCTTTTTCTCTTGCAGGCATATATATCAGTGGTGGGTGGGCAGTGGCACAGTACACTCTCTGTGGACCTGACAGCAGTCACTGGCACCCAGGCAACTGCAATTTAAGAGGGCCCTCTTGTAGTCTGCGTCAAGAAGGTCGCGAAGTTCCCTTCTTGCATCATTAAGTTTCGACAGACTGATTGAGGCCAGGGATTGTTTATGAGAGGCTTCGAGATCATCAATAGTGGAGGACAAATCCGTAATTCTCTTAAGTTTTTCCCTTTTTTTCCTAGCTCCCCATTTGATTAGTTCTCCTCTAACAACACATTTATGTGTTTCCCATGTGAGGATATGTGAGGTTAACTCTGCTGGGTTTGTCTCAAAAAATATTTTGATTGTATTTGAGATGTCAGTAAAGATCTCTGGGTTTAGTAGAAGTGCGGGGTTGAGTCTCCAGTTGTAAGTTTTATCTAGTGATGTCGCGAACCTAAAATTCGCCGTTCGCGAACGGCGAACGCGAACATCGGCAACCGCCATAGACTTCAATAGGCAGGCGAATTTTAAAACACACAGGGACTCTTTCTGGCCACAATAGTGATGGAAAAGTTGTTTCAAGGGGACTAACACCTGGACTGTGGCATGCCGGAGAGGGATCACGCAAAAAAAAGTTCTTAAAAATTATAATTTTTTGATAGAGAGCCAATTATTGGAAAAATTAAAAAAAAATAAAAATAAAAAATTTCAGCTCTGTAGCATGTCCAGAACCCCTAAAAAACAGCATTTTTCTTATATTTTCAGGAATACGGCTTCTCTGCGGCTGGCTTTTTTTCTTGCAGGCATTTAGCGGGCATTTTTTTAGGCAGGCATGTCATTTTTTGTATTCAGTGTCTGGGGGGTCTAAAAAGTGTACCTGTCAAGTTTCAGCTCTGTAGCATGTCCAGAACCCCTAAAAAACAGCATTTTTCTTATATTTTCAGGAATACGGCTTCTCTGCGGCTGGCTTTTTCTCTTGCAGGCATATATATCAGTGGTGGGTGGGCAGTGGCACAGTACACTCTCTGTGGACCTGACAGCAGTCACTGGCACCCAGGCAACTGCAATTTAAAAAATATATATATATTTTTTTACTTTGCAAGCTGCTGTGCCACTTTATATATCAGTGGTGGGTGGGCAGTGGCACAGTACACTCTCTGTGGACCTGACAGCAGTCACTGGCACCCAGGCAACTGCAATTTAAAAAAATATATATTTTTTTTTACTTTGCAAGCTGCTGTGCCACCTTATATATCAGTGGTGGGTGGGCAGTGGCACAGTACACTCTCTGTGGACCTGACAGCAGTCACTGCCACCCAGGCAACTGCAATTAAAAAATATATATATTTTTTTTTACTTTGCAAGCTGCTGTGCCACCTTATATATCAGTGGTGGGTGGGCACACAGTGGCACTGCAGTGGGCACAGTACACTCTGTGGACCTGACAGTAACTGGCAGCCCAGGCAACTGCAATAATAAAAAATATTTTTTTTTTCAATTTATTGCAACAAGATGCTGTGCCACCGTATATATATCAGTGGTGGGCAGTGCACTGCAGTGGGTACAGTGCACTCTGTGGACCTGACACAGCACTCACTGCAATTATGACAGAGGAAAAAAAAATATTTTTTAAAATGCAAGGTACTGTGCCTGTGCCACCCGAAATGAGTGTGGTGTGCACACAGTACAGTCTGTGGTGGGTCTGTGGCCTCTCACACACAGCGGGCAGGCAACTGCAGTGTACAATAGATATATATAGATATATATATAAGGAAAAAACTCTATTACCTTACCAGCCCTTAAAAGGGCTTTTGGGGACACTATATATATATATATATATGTATATATATAAATAAAAAAAATCCTCAATTACCAGCCCTTAAAAGGGCTTTTGGGGACACTAGATAGATATAGATATATATATATATATAAGAAGAAACAACTCAATTACCAGCCCTTAAAAGGGCTTTTGGGGACGCTAGGTATATATATATATATATATATATATATATATATATATATATATATATATATATATATATATATATATATATATATATATATATATATAAAAAAAAAAAACCCACAAATACCAGCCCTTAGAAGGGCTTTTTGGGGTGCTGATATTACAGCAGTAGTGGACCAAGAACACTGCAAGACCAGGAACACTGACTAACTGTCCCTAGCTTAACAGCAGCAGCAGCAGCAGCAGCAGCAGCAGCAGCAGCAGCAGCAGCAGCAGCTCTCTCCCTACTCTCACTACACACACTGCTTCAGAATGATCTAAGATGGATGCTGCCCTTGCTTATTTATAGGAGGTGGGAGGGTGTGGGAGGGAGGTATGCTGATTGGCTGGAAATGTGTCTGCTGACTGTAAAGTTCAGGGTCAAAGTTTGCCTCAATGATGTCTTATGGGGGGCGGACCGAACATCGCATATGTTCGCCGGCAGCAGCGAACGCGAACATGCTAAGTTCGCCGGGAACTGTTCGCCGGCGAACAGTTCTATACATCTCTAGTTTTATCCTGCTTTTCATCTAAATTCATGTGTAATGAAGTAGGTGCGTGGTCAGATAGGGTCTGGGTGCCTATATGAGCGTCTTGCAGAACCGGGAGGTCTTTTTGGGTGATAAAGATATAATCAATACGTGAGTATTTGTTGTGTGGGGGGGAGAAACAAGTGAAATCCTTACCGGAGGGATTAAGGATTCTCCAAGCGTCCACCATTAGAAGGGATCTCAACGCCTGCTTGATTCTTTTAAGGACCTTGTATGCGATTGCCGTTTTGCCATCTGATGTGTCCTGAAGGGGACTCAATGGAACATTAAAATCCCCGCCTAAAATTACACACCCCGAGGCAAACCCCTTCAGCTCGTCAATCACTCTGTTACAAAAAGAAATATGAGACTTATTAGGAAAATATACATTCGCCACTGTCAAAGGCTTGCCTGCCCATGAACCCTTCAGAAACAAGTAGCGACCATCTGGATCTACCAGTTGATCCGTTATCATGAAATTTGCATCTCTACTTAGCAGAATTGAGACCCCCTTGGTTTTAGCCAAGGGATTTGTAGCGTGAAAGGCTTTAGTGAAATAATTATTTGTGATGTTAGGGATGTTGTTTGATTTAAAATGTGTCTCTTGCAAGAACACTATCCTGGGGCGGATTTTCCTGAGTTCTCTCAGGACCTGTGACCTCTTTTCTGGGATATTGAGACCTCTAATGTTATGTGAAATTAGCAGAGGGTCTCTGCCCAAAGAGGTGGAGTAGGCCATGGCGATAATAGGGGTAGGACCAGGGTTGGCGAGGAGACAGATAGACAGACAAAAAAAAGAGAGGGGGGGGGGTAAACGTAGGAGAATAGACAAGGGGAGGTGCAGGAAGTTAAGGAAGAAGAAGGGGAGGAGGAGGGGGATTGGAAGGGGTTGACTAAGAAAAAATCAGGGAGTTATATTAACACAACCTTTGACCAACTGTGTCAATGGTTAAGTAGTTCAAAACCACAGAAAAGGGGGGGGTTAGTGGGAGGTGACAGTAGCAAGGAAGGTGTATTGTATAAACCTTAGTAGATCCCAGGTACGGCGTATAACAAAACTATGAATATGAACACATACCAGGTAACCGATCAACGGTTATATAGAGGAACTACTATAAGAACACCAACATAAGTCACGGGATGTTATCCCGCTCACGGCCGCAAGTGTTGAAAAAGGCAGTGAGCGGTTCAACATGCTTGTATTATATGAGCAGTAATAAAACTTTTCATGAACCTCACGTATGCCCAAAACAGTAAAAAAAAGTGAACCTTGTGGGAAAGAAGTAACTTCTAGTAAAGGCAAAGTGAACCAGCTAAACTCTGCATTAGATCGCACATTTTCTTATGCGTGCACTCTTCTCATGTGTAACAACTCCAAACAAACAGTAAAGTTCTGTCAGCAACATGTGGAAAAACTATGAGAGAGTGCAAACAACTAAGAGGCTCGGTTAGACTCTGAAGTTCCTTAACACTTTGAGGATGAATCTCTGGATGAGTGCGTAGTGACCCTTGGATCAGTCAGCACCCAAGTCACCCCAAAGTGCCGAGCCCGCTCCCCAGTTGACCTCGTGTGGGGCGGATGATCTCACAAATCTCCTTACAGTTTTCTATGCATATGCACTGTTGTAAAGCACTTTTAAAGAGCACCAGTTACTTTTTTTTGTCACTGAAGGACTTATTTAATGTAGCATATTCTAAGTATGTAGAATTGCTGTTTAATTTTGCACATGTTTTTTGTTTATATTAATTAATTTATTATTTATTTATATATTAACTTTTTACAAGCACTATTCCCCTGTTATGTATTTTTAGTGAATTCATTATCACTAGTACACACATACAGTATCTCACAAAAGTGAGTACACCCCTCACATTTTTGTAAATACTTGAATGACACTTTGCTACAATGTAAAGTAGTGAGTGTACAGTAAAGTAGTTAGTGTAAATTTGCTTTCCACTTAAATAACTCAATACGCAGACATTAATGTCTAAACCACTGGCAACAAAAGTGAGTACACCCCTAAGTGGAAATGTCCAAATTGGGCCCAAAGTGTCAATATTTTGTGTCGCCGCCATTTTTTGCTAGCACTGCCCTAACCCTCTTGGGCATGGAGTTCACCAGAGCTTCAGAGGTTGCCACTGGAGTCCTCTTCCACTCCTCCATTATGATATCACGGAGCTGGGGGATATTAGAGACCTTGCGCTCCTCCGCCTTCCATTTGAGGATGCCCCACAGATGCTCAATAGGGTTTAGGTCTGGAGACATGCTTGGCCAGTCCATCACCTTTACCCTCAGCTTCTTTAGCAAGGCAGTGGTCGTCTTGGAGGTGTGTTTGGGGTCGTTATTATGTTGGAATACTGCCCTGCATTCCAGTCTCCAAAGGAAGGGGATCATGCTCTGCTTCATTATGTCACAGTACATGTTGGCATTCATGATTCTCTTAATGAACTGTAGCTCCCCAGTGCCTGCAGCACTCATGCAGCCCCAGAGCATGACACTCCCACCACCATGCTTGACTGTAGGCAAGACACACTTGTCTTTGTACTCCTCACCTGGTTGCCGCCCCACACATGCTTGACACCATCTGAATCAAATAAGTTTTTATATTGGTCTCATCAGACCACAGGACATGGTTCCAGTAATCTATGCCCTTAGTCTGCTTGTCTTCAGCAAACTGTTTGCGGGCTTTCTTGTGCATCATCTTTAGAAGAGGCTTCCTTCTAGTTCGGAAACTACACGCTGCTTAGTGCGGCGATCAAGCGGTCCATATTCTCATGCATCTCTGCTTTTCAACTGTAAGTTACCTATCGTTTTGCAATAAATCTATTCTTATTTACTACACTATTGAGCCCCTATTTTTTTTACATGATAGAACTACTAAGGGGATGCGCACCACCAATACATCTGGCTGTCTGTCTATAACATCCTGTTAGCTGAGCCACCATCATCATTGGAGTTTCACAGAGGAATATCATATCTATGACAAAACACTTTATTTTATCTATATTTAGGTGAGCATCCATTGCACTCAATGTTGGATTCTATGTTGGGATTGTTCACATCGGTGACACTGTGTGATTCACTTGCATCACGTTTTTGGTTTACCACCAGCTGCTTAATATTATTTTCTGCACTTTCAGATGTACTTCTTACATTGAGCTTTATTTATTTATTGTTTATGATAATTTTATTTATTTTATTGCATTCACTTGGATTTTAATTCATCATCATCATTTTATGATTATTTATTATTGCTTTATATCCATATGTTATTAATTTGTGAGTGGGTTCCCACAGTTTTGTTTTAATTAGCCCCAATTTTTTTCACAGTTTTTGATTATATTGGTATGTGGGGACACTACAGAAATTGGCAGCTTTTTTTCACGTTTTTTAGTGTTTGATCACAGATACATTATACTTTATTATTTTTACATTTACTTCACTGGTAGCGCATTGGTCATTTGTTTTTTATGTTTCTGTGCATTACTGCGCGTTCAGCGCAGTACATTTCTGTGCATTATGTGCCGTTTACTGCAGTATATTTCAGTGCATTACATGCCATTTCCTGCAGTATATTTCAGTGCATTAGTGCCATTTTAACAAGGTATATTTCAGTGCATTAGTGCCATTTTAACAAGGTATATTTCTGTGCATTACTGCACATTTAACGCAATACATTTCAGTGCTTTACTGCACGTTTAACGCAGTATTTTTCTGTGCGTTAGTGCACGTTTAATGCAGTATACTTTCTGTGTGTTATATGCCATTTAACGCAGTATATTTCAGTGTGATATGTGATGTCTAACGCAGTATATTTTTGTGCGTTAGTGCACAGTTAATGCAGTATATTTCAGTGTGTTACATGCCGTTTAACGCAGTATATATTTCTGTGCATTAGTGCATGCTTAACACAGTATATTTCAGTGTGTTACGTGTTGTTCAATGCAGTATATTTCAGTGCGTTAGTGCACGTTTAATGCAGTACATTTTAGTACATTACTGCTTGTTTAACACAGTATATTTCTGTGCATTACTTCAGGTTTAGCGCAGTATATTTCAGTGCTTTACTTGCTGTTTAAAGCAATATATCTCAGTGCGCTAGTGCATGTTTAACGCAGTATATTTTTAGTGCGTTACTGCACTTTTAACGCAGTATATTTCAGTGTGTTACTGCACATTTAACACAGTATATTTCTGTGTGTTGCTGCACGTTTAGCACATTATAATTCAGTGCGTTATGTGCTGTTTAATGCAGTATATTTCAGTGTGTTACTGCACATTTAGCGCAGTATATTTCTGTTTGTAAGTGCACATTTAACGCGGCATATTTCAGTGCGTTACTGCACGTTTAATACCGTATATTTCTGTGCGCTAGTGCACGTTTAGCACAGTATATTTCTGTGCATTAGTGTGCATTTAAGGCAGTATATTTCTGTGTGTTAGTGCAGTTTTTCTGCAGTATATTGTAGTGTGTCTTAAGCACATGGCAAAAAAACACCAGCTATTTTGATACCACATGCTTGACAAGGCATTTAACCTCCCACCACTCAGGCCGTTGGCAAGAGAACCTGAAAGCCCCACAAAAAAGATGCAACTTGGTTGCTCCTCCTTACGTACCTCAATTTACCCCCGCTATACCGTTATGAGCCTCCACTGACAGGGATGATGGTATAGCGCAGGGTGTCCCAGGTTTCTTGCCAATAGCACACCACCAGCTGTAGACTAAAGCTGGCAAATTTCTCTGCCCCATCTGCTGCAGCTGAAAAAAAATACAGCCACAGTACTTGTACTATGCCTGCAGTCTCCGGCTGTCTCCTGTATGAGCCCTGCAGTCTCTGGCTGTCTCCTGTATGATGCCTGCAGTCTCTGGCTGTCTCCTGTATGATGCCTGCAGTCTCTGGCTGTCTCCTGTATGATGCCTGCACTCTCTGACTGTCTCCTGTATGATACCTGCACTCTCTGACTGTCTCCTGCATGATGCCTGCACTCTCTGGCTGTCTCCTGTATGATTCCTGCAGTCTCTGGCTGTCTCCTGTATGATGCCTGCACTCTCTGACTGTCTCCTGCATGATGCCTGCAGTCTCTGACTGTCTCCTGTATGACGCCTGCACCCTCCGGCTGTCTCCTATATGATGCCTGCAGTCTCTGACTGTCTTCTGTATGACGCCTGCACTCTCTGGATGTCTCCTGTATGATGCCTGCAGTCTCTGGTTGTCTCCTGTATGATGCCTGCAGTCTCTGACTGTCTACTGTATGATGCCATCAGTCTCTGACTGTCTCCTGTAACATGTTTGCAGTCTCTATTGCAGGAGAGAGCTCGGGGGGTGACACCATGGTTTACAGCACCAGGTGACACCAACCCTAGTGACGCCACTGCCCCCCGCTCTTCTGCTCTTACTAGCAGGGGTGTAATTGCCATTTTTGGGCCCCTCTCTGACCTCTGTGTTGGTGCGAGTGTAGGGACTTTTTTTTTAGATATTTCGAACACATGTGTATTCCGGGCCTGATCCTTTTGGTGGCTCAATTTCAAGTCCCGGCTGCCTGCCGCCTATTTTCTTCCCTTGCAGAGTGATCTTCCTCCGCTCAGCTCTGAGTTAGGCCCGAGACAGAGAGCGAGTGGCTGTGCGGCGGGCAGAAGCAGCTGATTGTCGGTTGTGAGTTTTATACTGCATTGCACTGCACACTTACTGCACATATTTACTATGAATGGCATGGCGTAGCATAATAAATTATCACTTGAAGACAAACCTGCACTTTGTTTCAAGGCGGGGTCTGGGGAGGGGACAAGGGTGGGGCTGAAGGGGGCCCCGTCAGTTAGGCTGTACGGGGCCCCATGATTTCTATCAATGGCCCTGCCGGTGATGCTCAAAAACTGGTCCCCACATTATTCAGATAGATGTTGGAGATGCCTGTCCCATAAGGGAACCTTTCTCCACATCTGGTGGTCATGTGCGCTGATAAAGAGTTTCTGGTCTAAGATTGTGTATCTGATTAAATTGATTACTGATACCACTTTAGAATTGAATGCTGCTAGTTGTCTACTTCATGTCAACAGTTTTTCATATAGGAAGTACAAGAGATCATTGACGAGACATTTGCTTAACGCAGCCAAATCTATCATTCCGTTGTACTGGAACTCTAAATTGACCCCATCAACCAAAGATTGGATGGATAGAGTAAGAACAATATACGAAATGGAGGAAATATTGGCCATTAAGAAAGAAAACAGCATCCCCTTCCACAATATGTGGAGACCTTGGCTGATGTTCACTCTATCTTCTGGCTATGAAAAGCTGGTGACACCCTAAACTTTTATGTATGGATATTGTATGATTACCCTTTTGTTGGCTACTTTGATATTGAGAAAATATACATACTTCCCGGCACGCATACTCATGACTTATGAGATTGTAAAGACAGTGAACCCCCAGTCCCTTCCCCTCTCTCCCCTCTTCTCACCTCTACACTTATTCTTTCCTTTCTAATCTTCTTTCTTTGGCCTTCTTGGCCAACCTGTGGAGTCCGACACGACCCTTCTTTGCAGGACTTCATGGGTTTGACGTATAGTACTATGCTGGAATTTACTTGATTGTCCTATTACATGCTGGACAGATATGTTTGATATGTCTACAAACTTGATATAATCTGTTGATTGGATTGCCTGTTCATATTTGTTAATTGTATATGTGCGCATTTCATATGTATTGTTCACATTGTTAATCTTATCTTTGTATTTAATTCTCAATAAAAGCCTTTTATTGGAAAAAAAAATAAAATTGACCTTTCCTTATTAATTTGCAGTGCTGTAACTTTCTGTAAAACACAATGCAATATAATAGGGCACACAGATGGAGTACATAATCCCCCAGAAATGTCCTGCTTATGTGATTGGCTCACAGATTTTCCAAGAATTCTGCATCTGCAACAAAAATGTAATTTTTGGTGAGATACTTCCAAAAGGAAATCACATCTAAAGGATGTTTTCCTCATTAGAGACCTGCAGGTGCAGTGGATAATTATAATAATTATAAAACCACTCCCATACATATTCACTCACAGTCCAGAAAAACAAACAGCTATTTCTTCAGAATAAAAAAGGTAGGAATCTGCAACAAAGTTTATTAAAATTCTTGCAATGTACATAGATCACCCAGAGGGGAATTTTTTTTCTCAACAAAACAGAAGGTGCTCTTTAACTCTTGCTTTTCCGTACCTGTGCACAGGTTGAGGACCTCTGTGGTGCGGATCTGTTCCCATTGCTATGGGAGACAGACCGCTCATGGAGAGAGTGCCAACAATAACTCTTCCTGCAAGAAGCTATCCCACCTGTCACATGTACATGCTTACGAAAGGCTTCTAGAGAAACCTTTGTTACCCTTAGTAACCACTTGATGTTTTCTGTACTGCATTATTCTGCTGTCTTCATACTCCAGTGTGTTTCAACTGACCCAACTGTAAACTATGTGTGCAGGTTACTTGTTTTACACATTTCTAGTAACTTCAGTCCAGGCAAAGACCACGTTTCTACAGTTTTACTTGAGTAACATGAGCATTACAGATGAAAGTAACACAGTTCCACCTAACCTAAGCCCTAACTTAGGCATTGTAGCTGCCCCAGCATACCTGCACCGTGAAGAGTCCATAATGACAGATCTGATTACCTTATCTATGGGGCGGACTGCAGATTCCAGCAGTCCCTTACACTGTAGAGGGCTCTTTATCCATAGGTGCTCCATATTCGGTAGCAAACTGGGCGGACTGGCTTCCAGCAACAGCATAGTGTCATCATGTCTTGTGCTAAGAGCCTCTTGGGATCGGACCCAAGAAAGCCTGCCAAGAAAGACCAAGGAAACATGCTAACTCCAATGCTCCCGGCTGAGGCGGCTATAAACTAACCTGCTTACATGTGTCTAAACATTCTTACCACCGTATGAGTCTTCCTGAATAAACCTCTTGTTTTCTACATTGCACTTATAGACTCCATTTTTCTATAGGGTTTAATAACTTAGCTATGCACAGTTGGCTTAGTCCAATTTATTTTTTATGGAAGGCCCATACTTGTGGTGGCCTCCAGCCATCAAGGGGAGTATTGGCAAAACACAGGCCATGTGTGTAGTTTTCATGGTACCAATACCCACATGGAAGAAAAATATATTTAAAATATATTTAAAAAAAAAAAACATTTTTTATTTTTCCCAAATATATTGGAAATATATTTGAAATGCTACAATTTTGGTCATATTCAATATATTCCTAAAAAAATTTCCCTAAATATATTGGAAATATATTTGAAATGCTACAATTGTGGCCATATTCAATATATTTCTAAAATTGTTTTCCCTAAATTTATTGGAAATATATTTTTCTTCCATATGGGTAGATTCAAAATCGGTTTGGTGATACTGCTGTAGGTATAGTTTATGGAGCCGGTTGGCTGCAGATATTTTGAACCAGAGTTTCCAAGTGTCTTGACAAAAAGCCCCAAATGGCAGCTTCTGTTTTTTCTCACTTCAGGCTTCTGGGCCTAACAAGGCTGAGCTTAAGGAACATGGCAAGTCTATCCTGACAGGTGCCACTAATAACAGCATTCCAGAATTTATATTTCAGAATTAGAACTGGTTCTTTAAAAGATAAACAAGTTACTTTCTGAAAGAAATATCCTAATATTCTAGTTACCTTTTTCTGATTTTTTTAGATTGAGAGTTTAGATTATCATACTGTTCTGTTACATTGCTCTACATTGTACAGGTCTCCATAGTAAATTTTATGGCCTACATAAGTATACCGTCATCACCATCAATCAAGAGGAAGTTTTCCCAAATAACTCGTATTTTGTCACAGAGCGTGTGCTACCTTCTTCCGTCTATTGCTAACAATTACATCCTTGATTACATAAAACGTCTGCAACATTTTTGCGTCAAAAAGGCACCTGTTTGGCAAAAAGCCTCTTTCTTTGTACTGAGCTTGTCCTTTGACTAAATACAATGACTTTAATTTAAAATGAATAAGCATATATTGCATGTTCTGAACTAGTAGATTGTTTGTATAACACATTATTATGCATAGACTAGATATTTAGCAAAATATAAAAAATGGGTATATTAGTTGTAAATATAAAGGTCCAGATGATGCATTTGTGTCTTATTTGTACGTTATTTGTTTACAGGATTAAAGTTCACTGCTAAAATAGTTTAACATTCAAGGAAATTTACAGGAAAGATGTGAATTCCGTATCTGATTAGGTCAATGTCTGTACAGCAACATAGAGAGGTCCGCTGCCACTACAAATGCCTGCCTTATCCATAACACAGTGATCTAATACTGCTAGTAGTTCAGTCAGAGTAATTTTGTGTGTATTTAATGGACGTAGTGCAATATCAGATTTCACCAGCAGGAGATCCTGCAAGCAAAATCTGTAGTTGCAGCTGTATGCAGAAGTAGGTAATGTACAGTAAATTGTACTAAATAGAGCCTATCTGTCAATTTCAGACACAACAGTTTATAGTGGGAGTTTATAGCTCATGAGAGTATCTGCTAGAAAACTATATAATTAGTGACAGGCAGCCATAAATGGCCAAAGATCCCAGACAATTTTACTTTATTTAACGTTTCTTGTTTTAAAAATTCATGCTGTAAATGGATAGAAACTGCTGTAAAGTGTTACCACAGGGTTACTTATAAACTAATGTGGGAGATTAGCTTGGTGGCGGGTATGGATGACCCCTTTGGGGGGTGCGTTTACACAGGGAGATAGCTGTGAAGTGGTTGCAAACAGTGTAAGGTTTTATTCTTGCAATTTTCTTCACACAAGTGCAAGCGTCAAAAACATCAAAATAAAATATAACACAAAAGAAAACCTTGCCACTGTGGGCGGCTACCTTCTCACACTAAAGAGTCTGTCTCCAACCTACTGTTGGGCAAACTTTGCTGATCCTACAGCAGACACTCAATAGTCCATGTTTTTTCTTCACACAACAAATGTCCATTGAACATGTCCCTTTTCCTCTTCACATTGAACATGTCCCTTTGTTTGTCTCTTCACATAGCAAACAGTTCATTTATTTCTTCCACATAGAAATAGTTCATTTTCTCACCTTGAGAAGTCTTCAATCTTGATTAATTTCCCCTTCACACAGGAAATGTCCATTGGTTTCTTTTCACAGAGAAACGATCCAAGAGTAGTCTTCACACTTGTTACCCTCCTCAGCGCACATCGCTCCAGGAGGTCTTCCCCATGCCCATGCAGCTTCAGGGGGCACACCTTCTCCCATGCCCACACAGCGTCGGGAGGCACACATGACTGTCCTCCTCTCCCCAGCTTCACACAGCGTCAGGAGGCAGCCATCCTTAGACTTCCTTTGGACAAATTATAGAGGCCTTCATTTCCTCATTCTGAACAGCTGAATGGTTTTCAACTTCCTGCTGGCTATCTCTGCAGCCGACACCCTATAGTAATTGGTGAATTTTCTAAACCAGGTGGAAATGTATCTCCTGTCTGTGACTACATCCACAGATTTACCTGACTTCCTGTCACACTAAGCACAACCTGTAAAAGAAGAGCATTAATACTTATCTTTTATAAAACTCCTATGTTTCTGCAGGTATTCAGCACTTCTGTGTCAAATCCTGCTCCCCTTGCCACATGCTGTGTTTTTTTTTCCCACTGACATGTTCTGTAGTGACATTCTCGCCTAGAGGAAATACAGCCTGCAGCAGGAGGAATAGGTATTTGTCACACTTAATGTGGAATACCTGCAGTGGCCAGGAAGCATGTCACTGAAATGTAAAGACAAGGGCCACTGAAAAGGTAGGTATAGACAGGGCTTTTTTTTCTCAGAAAATAGGTCTTTGAAAATAACTCAATCACGACCCCCAACCCCCCCCCCCCCACCCCTCACGCAAACACTCCAAACTGCATCAAATGGTGGGAGCAGTCGAATTTCACTAACAGTGGGAGGGTCTTAAAGAGGCATTAAATACCAGGAGTGCATTACGTACATAGTGTAGAGTTAGGGGGGTTACACACAGAGTGCAGAGTCTGGGGGTACACTACGTACATAGTGCAGAATTAAGGGGTGTGCTGGGTATAGATGCTTTTCTCTTACAGGCTGAGCTTGGTTGTTGAGCTGTCCGGAAGCCAATACTTGTGCAGCTAATACTCGTGCACATGTGCCAGCACACAGACAGACTTTGGCCAGTAACTGGCATGCACTCACAAGTCGGTGCATCTGTGTGGATTAGTACATGGACACACATGCCCAATCTCAGGAATGGGGACATTCAAAATAGCTCTGATGTATTATATTTGCTGGATGTTCTTCAGCTTCCACAGGACCTGTGTTCTTACTCTTGTTGCCTGACCTTCCATTGCTGACCTCAGCTTGCCTCTGACCACTCTCTGCTGCCTTCCCAGAACAGACCTCGGTCTGTTGCTTGACTACATTTACTCTTGCCCCTCGTGTATGTCCCTGGCGTGGCTAATGACCTCCTCCCTGCATCCCAACTGGGCTGATCCTGTCTTGCCATCTGACTATGTCCTTGATTTTGATAGGTGTCCTCACTTGCCATCTGACTATGTCCTTGATTTTGATGGGTGTCCTCACTTGCCTCTGACTGAACTCCCTCAGGATGTGCCATCCTGGGGACCGCCATACTCAATCCTCTTGTGCTGTGCCTCCACTGCTGCTAGCTACAGTCTAGATACTACTGCAACCTGCTACCTGACCACTGCAGCCCGTGCTACTTTGTGCCCCTGTCTCTATAAACAGGGGTGCTCAGACCAGCGCCACAAGTAGAAGCCCCCTTGTAAACTTATACTGTAGACTAAGGCACATGACAAGAACAGTCCAAGATGATAAAGTTCCATACAGTACAGTAAAGATACAGTACAGTGAGTGCACATTGTCAGCCTAGCCAGGAAGTGTGTTACTAGCAGGATCAACAGGTGGAAATAAAGAAATAGAATTCCAAAAAAGAAAACTAGTGAGAACCTATCAGAGTGCTGGTAAACTGCAATATATTAACTACTTGCAGACTGCCCCATGCACATATGCAATGATGGGGTGGCCCACACAGCAGTGAATCACAGCACAGAGCCCTGTGTTTTACAACATTGGGTTCTGTACATGGAGCAGAGATATGGCTACTTTTTTGCCCTGCGAAGCAGGTTAGAAAAATGTGCCACGTCTACAAGTAAAAGCAGCACATACTGCACCCATTACACTTGTTTGGCACACAGTTAACCCTTTCATTATCCCTAGATGTTAACCCCTTTCCATACAGTGTCATTAGTACAGTGACAGTGTATAGTATTGGCACTGATCACTGTATTAGTGTCACTGGTGATTTCAGTGTCTGTTGTTCAGTTCACACTAAGTGTCAGTGTCAGATTGCCTCACTATCACAGTCCCACTATAAGTCGCTGATCACCGCCATTACTAGTATAAAAAATAAATTAATTAAAATTCCAGTATATAGACCATCATTTGCAGATGCTATAACTTCACACACACCAATCAACATACACTAGTTGGGATTTGTTTTTACCAAAGACTTAAAGGCAGAATACATTTTGGCCTTAATTTTAGTAAGATTTTTTATTTTTTTAACATTTTTGTTTTTGTTTATAGAATAAAAAATAAAAACCCAGTTGTGATCAAATACCACCTAAATAAATCTCTAATTGTGTGAAAAAAACACAAAATACATAAATGTAATTTGGATACAGTTTTGCATGAACGCACAATTGCCAGTTAAAGTAGCACAGTGCCAAATAGCAAAAAAGGCTTTGGGCATAATAAAACCCTTTAGAGGTCAATTGGCTAAATGTTAATTTTAGGGTTTCGATTTTTAGGTTTCATAAGCTTTAAATCTGGCTGCAAATGACAGTATAAAACTTAAGGTAAAGATAATGGTGGACAATTACACTGTCCCGGGACAGCATTACTATTTCAATTTTAGCTCAAAGTATTTTTGGTAAGATAATGTGTGTTTTTTTTAGTATACAACAAAACAGGATATTGTCATCCTTTATATAATGTTGACCTAATTCAGAATAGACGTACTATAATCTAAATCCACCAAGTCTGTACTAAAATTTATATTTCCAGTTATATAATCTTCATATAAAAGTAATAAAAATACACATAAAAAGATTATAATGAAGAGATCCAATGTAAATCAAATTATAGTCACTACTAATCTATGTAAGTAATAAATGTGGTATTAAAACTTCTACTAAAATACTGTGACCCATAAACACGATGATTGACAGGGCTAAAATGTAGTTACAACTTGTAGAAATTTGGATCATTGGTAGCATAACACATGACGCATGATACTGTAGAGCTAAGTCCTAACTTTATGATGTTTTGTGGCTGATATACTAAAGCATATGCAAATGCCCCAGCACTACTGATAATTTGCTATTATGGAAAAATACGCTTCCCAGCATTTACTAAACTTTCAAACAGTTACACCGCAGTACTGCCCACTTTAGGTACCAGGTTTGTTATTGCACAAAAACATGTGCAGCGTGTTGTTATACCCTGACTGAGTTTATCAGTATTCAGCAAAGAGCTATTTTGTTTCGTTGTGATGCATTTTATGGTCTAAGGATTATGAAAAAAAAAAAAAATTGTTACATAGTTGCATAGTTAATCTGATTAAAAAAAAGACACAAGTCCATCCAGTTCATCCAACAGAGGAAACAAAAAAAAACAAAAAAAAAAAAAAAACACACACATAAATTGAAAACCTCCATATACACAACCCTAATAATGCGTAATCCAAGTTGCTCCAGCAGAGGAAAGAAATTCCTTCCTGATCGCCCAGGAGAAAATTGGATATTCACTGTTTCAACTTTACCGATATATATTAGTATCTCATTATATTTTGTACATTTAAGAAAAATCCAGGCCTTTTTAAAAACAATCTATTGAGCTGGCCAGAACCAGCTCACGAGGGAGTATATTCCTTATTTTCACAGCTCTTACTGCAAAGAAGCTGTTCTGTTTTTGAAGATTTAATCTCTTTCCCTCCAGACATAAAGGGTGCCTCCTTGTCCTCTATTATTTTTGCAAGACGATATCATGAAAAGAAAGCCTGGTTTGTCCTTAGAAAAAAACAAAATATGTATTACCTTGTTATCTTTATTAATGACCAGGTTTTTGATGAATAAACAGGTCCAAACCAGAAATGTGAAAATTGCTCTGGTTCATAGTGGGTGAACAGGTGAGAGAGATTACGTGGTTTATGTGTTTTTTGGCTTAAATACATTTTATTTCAAGATTATTATGTGTGTGTGTTGTTTTTTGTCCTTGATATAGGTATGGAAAAAAAACATACAGTAATACATACTTTTCCTTTTTTTTTTTTTTGAGCAGTTAGTAAAAAATAAAGAGTGTTACTGCACATAAAATATGCACATTTTATTCTGTAATTTGTCCTAGTACAAAGCATTGCAAAGTTAGATACAAATGAAATAAAGTTTTTTTTTTGTTCAGTTCCATGCTTTTTAACCACTTTAGCTCTGGTAGGTTTACCCCCTTCATGACCAGGCCATTTTTTATGATATGGTACTGCGTTATTTTAACTGACAATTGCGCGGTCCTGCGACACTGTACCTAAATACATTTTTGTCTTTTTTTCCACACAAAAAAAGTTTTTTTTGGTGGTATTTGATTACCTCTGCAGTTTCTATTTTTTGCGCTATAAACAAAAAAAAAAACAACAATTTTGATTAAAAAAAAAATACAAACAATATTTTTTAGTTTCTGTTATAAAACATACCCCAAAAAAAATGAAAATTGCTACATATTTTTGGTAAAAAAAAATCCCAATAAGCGTATATTGATTGGTTTGCACAAAAGTTATAATGGATTTTTTTTTGAATTTTACATTTTTATTATTTTTTTTTAATAGTAATGGTGGTGAATGGTGATCAGCGACTTATAGCAGGACTGCGATATTGTGGCGGACAAATCACACCTAACTGACACTTTTGACAATTTCTGGGGACCAGTGATCAGTGCTAAAAAATATGCACTGTCACTGTACTAATGGCACTGACAGGGAAGGGCTTAACATCAGGGGTTATCCAAGGGTTAAATGTGTTCCTAAGGAATGCTTGCTAAGTGTGTGTGGGGGGGGGGTGCTTGTAGTGTGGGAAGGCAGGGATCCATGTTCCGGCTTAGCAGGAACACAGGATTGCAGCCTTCCCTTATCACAGAATAGCGATCTGCCTTGTTTACATAGGCAGATCGCCTTCTGCCTGTCTCCAAAACGATCAGCTGATTGGCTCCTGCTGTGTCCAATCACAGTGGGAAAAGGTCACCGGCAGTGCACGTGCATGACCCAGACCTGGAAGGTGCGTGATTCTGCCCAATGCGGCCAACCTGCCGCAGTAAATTTACATGGGGTGGTCTGCCTCTGGTTTAAATGAAAAATATATACATATATGTAAATTTGTAAAAAATATTACGGTAACACACAAAACAAAAAGTTACATGGAGATGAGCTCATTACTGTGCTGCTTCTCCTTTCATTGTCCAATCACAGGGTGGGAAAGGTTCAGGACTACTTGGACTGAGAGGAAGTGGGTTGAATGGTGCAGCCCTAACTGAGGACATATAGGTGTGGTGAAACTCTGGATTGAAGTTGATTGAAGTTGAAGATTGCAGTAATAGCTGCTTTTGTTATTTACCTTTTAATGGGCTATTTTTTTATGATTTCATTTTGTTGGAGTTCTGCTTAAACTTCCCAGTAAAATGTATTAATAAATATTCATACCTACAAATCAGTTTGTATAGGACTACTATTTATCAAATCAAATTGGGAGGCTGAACAGCATGACACATTCACAGTGGGAATTCTATCATGAAAAGGCAAGATAATTCTGTAATCCGAGGATTTGTATATTGTAAAGTATTTATCATACATGTGATCATACACTAAAACTAAATGATGTCTCTGGAATAAAACTATCAATTTGCTTTTCTATACCGGAACTTATCTATTTATACACTGTTTATATTTCAAGCAGGGAAACATAATAGAAGATATCTGTTAACATACAGTGCAGAAATATAAAAATTCAGATAGGAAAGCTTACTGCTTGAGGATTCCACGTATGATTTGCTTTTATTATTATTCTTGAAATGCAGCTTTAGAAATACTATTAATGTCAGTGATTTGATATTTGCATTCATGTAAAGTGACAGTGGGAGTCATGTTTGAAAAGTGTTATATAATTTAGGGAAGAATTTTCTGTTGTGTTAACAATATGTTTGTATTTACAGAAATTGTAGACTTTGGTTGTCATCCTACCATGGCCACCATTATAGTTATTCCTCCCCCAACTGCACTCCTAACTTTTTTTCACTCCTAACTGGTAGTACTATTTTGTGAGCAAACACTTGGCCTTTTGTCCACTGGGTGAATTGAAGAGCTTTTCATTGATAAAGGCAGCTTTTGGAATCCTGACCAGCTTGCCGGGGGGCATCCATGCCTTATTCTGTAGGGTAGTCCCCTCTCCCCTAATTTGCAAGTATGAGATCCACCGGGGGCACTTTTTTTTATACTGGACACAGGGGATAGTTTCCTCACCCATTAAATAGGTAAAATACTGGTCAACAAGTTAAAAGGTGGTGGACTATGCTTTGGGAGGTACATAGCAAGACAAAGATCCCAACAGGAGACTCCCAAAACAGGGTATTATAGTTAATGGAACAGTGCACCCACACATACAGACTTAAACAGAAAGTTGTTTTCTAATAGTCCCTGAACCAGAATGTCCTACAGTATATGGTAACTTTGTGTTTACTACAGTTTGTTTTATTTGACTACATTGTTTCCTGCAGCTCTGAGGTTGATGCACACAGTTGATGATTAGGATAGTCAGTATATGCTGGACTCTTTGCGCTCTGCATGTAATAATAAACATTGGAATATATTTTAATATTGCTGTTACAGAACATTATCACATTTATCAGACAAGAGATGCTTAGCCTTATCTGTGGTAATAATTTTTCCCCAGATGTGGAAATAATGTGATGAAGGTGGTGCGCTATTCGAAATATAATGAGGAATGAATTGAAAGGTGGGTAAGATATGTGATCAAAAACAAAACTAGTGAAAGGATAATTGCAAATAAAAATCATATAAAAGAGGAAGTCACGTGACCAGTGACGTAACGTGTAGGAGGAGTCGAGTGACGTCAGCCTTGCTTGCTGCATCACAATCCGAGCTGGGCACCTGGAAATTTGTCAGCTGCAAAGTGAAGCACAGGATTTCACATTTACATGCTTGTATGCTACTGCAATAATGTGAGTGTTCCTACAAAGTCTTTTATCCCTAATAAATGTTTTTAAACGTATCAAACTATGAGATCCCTTTTGTCCACATTTGATGTGGAATCTGTGCAAGGCTGTCTAGGCTGCCTAGTTTTGTGGGTGCTGATTTCATCGTGAAAACATTTTTTAAGTATAGGTTTCATGGGCACAATTAACATCCAAGGACCAATTTTTACACATCTGTTTGACAGGTGCATGTCATTAAAATTTTTGACAGCAAGGGAAATTCTTGCTTTCATCAAGAGTACCTCTACAGGGTTACAGTGTGAAGGCACCACCAACACCCAAAGCCCAATTTTTCCACACCTGTTTGGCCGAGGCATATCCTTTTAATTTTTGACAGCAAAGCCAATTCTTTCTTTCATAAAGAGTACCTCTATATGTTTAAGGTGTGAAGGGACCACCAACACCCAAAGCCCAATTTTTCCGCACCTGTTACTTCTATCCAAAGTCTGCAAAACAGACACCAAAATTTATACAAAAAAATCTCTAATCTTGTTCCAAGTGCACTAAATTGTGGCCTCATCATACAGACTGGTTACCCAAGCCATTGTTTATAAAAAAAAGAAAGCTTGCAGGGAAAATGTCATTTTTAAAATGTGATTGTTGCTGCAGCAGGTTCTATACACGGTACAGATGCGCCACTTTAAAGGAAGACTATGTGATCCCCTCAGGCACTATATTTAAAGGAATTTTTAATTTTTATTGTTTGACTTTAAGCATCATTAAATCACTGCTCATTTATAAAATTATGTTTTTTACAAACTTTTTTTCATTTATACATGCCCCCCAGGGCAGTACCCGGATTCCCATACTCCTTGTATGCCCAATAACTTGCATCTAAGCCCTGAAAATGGGCACTTGATTTTTCCAGTTCGGGTCCCATGAACTTCAATAGGGCTCGTTATTCTGCTCCGAACTTTTGCGATTGTTGTAGCCATGACCCCCCCGTGCATGCACAGGAGTGACGTTAGCCACATAAACAGCTGTAGCGCATGAACCTGGAAAGACGACTGGGTGAAGATTGAAGTCCTGTCAGCGGTGGCAGCGCACCAATGGAGGGCTTTGCTTTAAGGTAAGTCTGTCATTATGTGCTAGTATGCCTTGCATCACTGCATCTACATTGCTTGTATGGGTGCGCCAATTTTTCTGTTATTTCCTTTCGACCTGCTGCTTGAATGAAAAAAAAAAAAGGTTCATGTATACCCTACATTAGACAAAGGTAGTAGACAGTGTTGCACTGTATACTATTACTAATGCTGACCTGCTTAATAGTATACAGTGCAAATACAGTCTGCAACCATGTAAATGATACAGCCACAACCCCTGTGATCATCACCATTAATGCTGTCTGCAACAGCTCCAAATGATATTGGCGTGACAGACTGTTACAAGTTTAATTTTCCTCAGGAAGGCTTACATTTTGATCATAAATTAAATGTCTAAAAAAGAGTAAGGGACATGGATATTTTATATATCTACATTGGTTCAGCTTGGCCCAATGTAACTATGCATATATCATACCTTTGGGATCTCCTTAGAAGCTGAAAATAACTGCAGTAGACATGGCTACTCCAGTGATCTCCATTTATTTCTAAAGCCCCGTACACACGTACCGATGGTCGGCATACAAATGTTCGTCTTTTCTCCCCGGGATGTCGGTGTCTGTTGAAAAGTGCAAAGACAGCACAAGGACAGCACAAGAATTTTGTCTGCAGACTTCAGCTGACTGCAGAAGTGATGTCATGTAATGGTTAACTTTCCCTGTGTTTTTAATTTTCTGAGCATGCCCAGTCTTGCAAATCTGCGGTCTGTCGGCCGAATTCTGTACTGACAGGCGAACAATCGTCCGTTCTGGTGTCCGCAGACAAAAATTTTCATGTTTGCAAGAAAGACTTTTGTCCGCGGATTGTGCGCAGACATCTGTCGGAGGCACCATACTAACACGCGTACAATCGGCAGATCTTTCGTCCGCCGACGTTTGTATGCCGACGATCGGTACGTGTGTACGGGCCTTAAGCCCTGTCCTGAGAGGCTGTCCTACTACATTTAGAACACAGGAAGTTGTTTTTTGGGCAATGGTTTAATTCAGAGAATACTTTGCATTTTCCCAATGAATGTAAGGCATTCTCTGATTTGACAAGATAGATAGGTGTAGGAGAAGTATTTTCGGAATGAATTAGCAGCTGACTTCCTGTGTTCACAATGTAGCAGGGCAGTCGCTCTGGACCCAGAAGCTAGTGGAGATCACTGGAGTAGTGGTGCCTACTACAGTAATGTCCAGCTTTTATCTACTGTAGAGGGTTCCCACATGTATGGTATATGCATAGTCAATTTGGGGGAGATTAACCAAAACTGGTGCACATAGAATCTGGTGCAGCTGTACATAGTAACAAATCAGCTTCCAGGTTTTAATGTCAAAGCTTAATTGAACAAGAGGAATTTGGAAGCTGATTGGTTACTAAGCACAGCTGCAACAGATTATGTGTGCACCAGTTTTAATAAAATCTCCCCCATTGGTTCACGCTGGACCAATGTAACTATAAAAAAATATCTATACCTGGAATTCTTCTATAACTGCTTCCCATCCACCCACTGCACATAAACGGCGGAATGGGAGCAGTGCCGGTGCGGGTTGATGTAGGCATACACCACCCTGCTTTGGAGGCTCCTGTGTGGCTCACAGGGAGCACACCCGGGAGCCCAGTGATTGCTGTGTCCCCCAGACATTGTACTATGTGATTGCTGTGTCCAATCATATAAATCACATGGTAAACAATAGAAACCAAAAGTAAACATTGGTCCTCTATGCTCCCATGCAGATCAGCTGTGAGAGCAGAGTGATCCATTGCTGCATCTTGGAAGTGTTCAGCAGCCTGTCACACTGTTTGTACAGTCATAGACTGCAGTGCCAGCCTGCCCCAGTGTCCCTGATTACTGCCCCATTATAATGCTAATAAAGAGTGTCTTGATCACCGCCATACACCATACCAACATCCTGATCACTGCCACATCATACCAGTGTCCTGATCAACAACATATGCCATACCAGTGTCCTGATCACCGCCATACCCCATGCCAGTGTCCTGATCAACACCATATGCCATACAAGCGTCCTGATCACTGCCATATCCCATATCAACATGTTGATCACCGCTATACCCCATAATAGAATCCTAATCACCACCATATGCCATACCAATCCTAATCATGGCCACATCATACCAGTGTCCTGATCACCGCCATGTGACATACCTGACCACTGACATATGACATACCAGCATCCTTATCACTGTCATACACCATACCAGCATCCTGATCACTGTCATACCAGCATCCTGATCACCGCTATACTTCATACAAGTGTCCTGATCACTAGCATATCCCATACCAGCGTCCTGATCACCGCTATACCCCATACCAGCATCCTGATCACCGCCATATGCCATACCACCATCCTGATCACCACCATACCAGCGTCCTGACCTGACAACGCCATATGCCATACCAGCATCCTGATCACTGCATACCCCATACCACAGTCCTGATCACCACCATGCCCCATACTAGCATCCTGATCACCACCATACCTCATACCAATGTCCTGATCACTGCCATAACCCAGACCAGTGTCCTGATCATCGCCATACCCCATACCAGGGTCCTAATCACGGCCACATCATACCAACATCCTGATCACCCCCATATGACATACCAGCGCCCTGATCACTGCCATACCAGCATCCTGATTACTACCATATACCATACCAGCATCTTGATCACCGCCACACCAGCATCCTGATCACCGCCATGCCTTATACCAGTGTCCTGAGCACCATCATATGCCATACCAGCATCCTGATCACTACCATATCCTATACCAGCATCCTGATAATCGAGCATAACCCATATCAGCATCTTCATTACCGCTATACCCCATACCAGCATCATGATCAATGCCATACCACCATCCTGATCCCCACCATACCAGCGTCCTGATCATGCCATATTCCATACCAGCGTCCTGATCACCCCATATGCCATACCAGTGTCCTGATCACTGCCTACCCCATACCAAGGACCTGATCACCGCCATACCCCATACCAGTGTCCTGATCATGGCCACATCATACCAACATCCTGATCATCCCCATACGAAATACCAGCGCCCTGATCACCACCATACGACATATCAGCATCCTGGTCACTGCCATATACCATACCAGAATTCTGATCAATGCCATACCAGCATCCTGATCACCGCCATGCCTCATACCAGTGTCCTGATCACCGCAATGTGACATACCACCATCCTGATGACTGCCATACCCCAGACCAGCATCCTGATAACCGCCATACCTCATACCAATGTCCTTATCACTGCTATAACTCATACCGGTGTCCTGATCACTGCCATACCCCATACCAGTATCCTTATCACTGCTATACACCATACTAGCATCCTGATTATCACCATATTCCATACCAGCATCCTGAACACCACCATACTCCATATCAGCATCTTGATAACTGCCATACCCTATATAAGCATCTTGATCATGGCCATACCCCATACTAGCATCCTGATCATTGCCATACCAGTTTCCTGATCACCACCCTATCAGTACCAGTGTCACAGCCAGTGTCCCCTATAATTTCCACAGGTTCCAGGCCTTCCAAAAATATAATAGATAGTCAGGAAATTAGATGTATAATTTATACCTCTAGAACATTTTAACAGTATCAGCAATTCTGAAGCCAGTAAAAGTAATCTGAGCGTCTAAAGAGCTGCTTGGATTACTTTTACAGGAGGTGGAAGGGGGTCCCCCCCTCTCATCGCTACCCTTACTAGGCTCTACCAAGCGATTGAGGAGCCTGGTAAGGATGCGACCAACAACATCTGGCTCAGGCACAAACTGTGTCCTTGAATTTGGACCCTTCTATGCATCTAGGCTGTGAAAAAGTATCACACATGTGGTATCCTTATACTCAGGAGGCATAGCAGAATATGTTTTGAGGTGTAATTGAAAGTATGCCTATGCTGTGTGTGAGAAATAGCTTGGTAATATGACAGCTTTGTGAAAAAGAAAAAAAAAATATTTCTTAATTTTCCACACAGTGAAATAGTTTTGAGCTAGCAGAGTTGTAAATAATTTTAAGAAAATGTTCCTAAAGTCTGCAAGCAATACTTGGCAGACTTATGCCCACCTGATTAAATCCATATATACAGTACATTACTTCATGGTCATGCGTTAAATCGGAAACATGGATTAACAATCAAATAGTCTCTTTTATAATAAAGAGAAGACAGTATACATTAATCATTGCTTTATTTTTACGGTTGTGCATGTGAAAACATTCATGTTTCTGGAAATAAAGGTATCTAAATTATTGTCTGTTGTTGGGACCAGGTTTATAAAAACATCTGCATTCCATATTAGCTGGACAAGGGAATTGTAACTGCAAAGTTAGAATACATATTGTTCTACATCATCCTGCAACTGTTGTAAAACAATGTTTAAAGTATATGTGAACCCTGATTTCACACTAATGGAGGGTACAGTATAGGCGTAAAATAAGAATAGGTTTTATAAAAAAAAAAAAAAATAAGAATCAATTAAATACTTATTCACTGTTTCAATCAGTTATCACATGACCACTATGTCAGTGATTCATTGCATGTTTAAGAGGTTTCCTTGCAGGCCAAGGGAAGGGGAGAGGCTGCCTGAGGTTGCAACTTGCCAGTGTTAAATTTGTTACAGAAAGTCTCAGTCCCACTGTGAATGGGCAGAGATGCTGTCAATCAACCAGCAAGGGACGTTGACTTTAGCAGATTGGATAAAAGTATGGATACCTGCAGTTTACTGAGAATAGTGATAATACCCCTGCAGCATTGGGAGCTGGTGTTTTAGCGCTGTCATTAAAGGAAGACCTCTGAAGCAGCAGAAAATAGCAACAGGTATTAATTAAAAATTTACTCACACCAATATAAAATAAATTATTCTACATTTACATTTACAAGGTAAAAAGAAAGGTATTTAAACAACTTTTGGTTTACCCTTGATTTGATGCTAATGAGTTAAACCATTAATTGGCTTCTTATATCTTTAGTGGACTCCAGCAATGATATCACCCTACAATGAGTTCCAGTTGCCTCTCTACTATGGTGTCTCTCCTACTAACGTGTGTAATGCAACCCTCTTACAGTATAGACCTATTCCTATATGGATCACCAATTAATGTTAGAAATGTATTTTGAAACCTCGCCATCTTCTCTTCTGTGATAGGTTTGTACCATTGTCAATTTTTTAATATATCCCAACACATATTCCTGTATTGTAGAATATCTATTATCACTATATTCCCACCTTTGTCCAATGGTTTCATTACTATCTGGAGATTGTTACTTAGATCTAGCATTGCTTGTCTTAGAAGGCTATTAAGATTGTCATGGCCTGTTATCTTTTTGGGTATCTGTAGTTTTTCAATATCTGCACTTGTTTGTGTAAGGAAAGCCCACATATTGGGATTGGAGTGGGGGGAATTTATTTGATTTTTTCTTAAAGCTATTCTTTGAAAGAGGAACACCTATGGGTGTCCCAGTGTTATCGGGAGTTGGGGCTACAGAGGGAATTGAAGTTGTACGCTCAGAACTGAGCATACACACTTCATTCCCATCATCAGGGATAAAGAAGGATGGAGGTGTATCTCTTCTCCCGCCTCCTCATTGCTCCGATCGGCTGTGTCCATGACTGTATGTTCACTTTCCTCTAGTAATTGCATCAGGTCCTTCAAAGCCCAAACATTTCGGACTGAGAATTCTTTCCATAAGTCAGTGATATCTTTATTTCTTTTCTTATTCTGTCTCTCCTTGTTAAAGATGAATTTGTATGTCAGTCGTCATGCAAATAGATTTAAATCTTTAAATGTGTCAAAATGAGTTGTATTTGTTTTAGGACAGAAGCTGAACCCCAGACATAGGACTTCTGCTTTGTCTGGGGATAGTGTATAGGATGGTAAGTTAATTATTTTGAGTTGGGAGTTGTAATCATCCGACGATCTAAATTGCCCACTCGGCTCCCATCTTCTTTCAGACTCTCTTCTAAAAAAAAGTCAACCTCAGATGCTGTTTCTTTGTATTTCATATTTTTTTTTAGGGACAGCTCCTGCCGTAGCTGGCGATGTCACTTTAGTTGCAGTGGGTGTAGCTATAGATGCATCTTTGATCAACGGCTGTGTAACTATTGCTGAGTGCCCTTGGGCTGTATGGGAAACATTACCTGAATCTTGGGTTATTTGTGAAACAGATATAGTTGTAGGTATATTAAGTGAAGACACCACACCTGTGTAAGTTGAGTGAAAAGAGAAGGAAGAAGCCCCCTCCACCATTCTTTTTTAATAATACCACCGTGTTCATCATCAGTTTTGTTTTTTTTTTCCGTGGATTTCGTGTTCTCAATCGTGTATGACTAGAGGAACAAGAGGAATGAGATATATGAGACATAGAATCAGATTCACTGTCTGTTTCTTTCTCATAATTATAATTGTGTCGGTTCCGTCTGTTCCATTTGTTGTTTCTGGTTTGAGGCAAGATATATTCATATTCTCCCCCCAAAAGCCATTTTGTCCCTGTAAAGTTTATGTTACTTTTTCTGTATAAGATCTTTAGTAAAGTTTTCTAGTTGTTCCTTAATTTCTTTTTCCTTTGATTTAAAACCTATGTGGGAGCATGTTTGATTGTTCTCACTATATATTTTATTGATTTCATCGTCAACCACCACAATTTGTTGACTTTAGTATTGTATAAGCAATTCCATAATTTTTTTGGAACATGTCTTCAAGTTAGACTACCACATATTGTCAATTAACAACCCATACTAAGAGCTGTTCACTAGTTAAAAAGGGTAGCGCAGTAAGCTTTTTTCTGTTCACAATCTTAGATCACTAATTTTTAGTGCACCTGATTACATTGCAGCTTCCCACAGACATTATTTTGCACTCCTTGGCGCGAGTATTTCCATATCACATTGCACTTTCTTTAGTTCACACTTGTGACTAATTGCTACACGCAGCCATGGACCTTGGCAATATTTTTGACTATGCTGACAACAAAAGAGTAGATGTAGATCTACTCTTTTCAGGTGGTCAAATTGAAGCCAAAACACCCAATTTGGAACAGCTATTTAAAGTATTGAAAAATAACATGGATAAACAGATAAGAACTTGGTGGGACATTACCACCTTGGAAAAATATATCAAGGAGGACATTACTCCTAGGAGGCTAAGGTGGGACCTAGCCCCCAATGATGGTATAGAAGATAAAACACTAGAAGAGGAATGGTACAACTTTTTTAAAGATAGCGAAACTAAACTATTAGAGCTAATAGTAACTCGACGAAAGAAAAAACTATTAAATATTAAGGAGAAAATAAAAACCATAAAAAACCAACTAGAACCATACACACAATCCACTGAGTATAAAGATAGGTATAAAAATTTGAAAGATTTTTTGGAAAAACTGGATAGGGACACGCAAAATAAAAAGGTTAAAAAAATACCAGAGAGACATCAAGGATTATGAATAGTGTTGAGCGAACACGGACTGTATTATTCGTGTTCGTACCGAATAATTGGATTTTTTTTACCCGAACACGGACACGGACACTTTACTGTATGTTCGGGTAAAAATCCGTGTTCGGTCGTTTTATTTCCGGGTTTTGCATGCTTTGGCGCTCTTTTCATGGCGGGCTTTCAACAGCCAATCAACAATCGTTTAACTGGTGTGCCTTAAGCCATCCCAGCCATGCCTGCAAATGTCTTAGTAGCTGTGATTGGCCGTCTGAAGCATGTGACCAAGTCTTTATAAGTTCGAGGCAGCCGCCGCAGCAGCGTCATTCTGCTGCTTAGCTAAGGGACAGAGCACACATCAATGTGCTGGCTGCTGATTAGGGAAAGATAGGCAGGAAAAAACCATTTGTGTCCGGATAGAATTGAGGGACAGGTCGGAGTGTTTAGGCAGGGCGAGTTGTAGGCATTTTAGGGATAGAGTCTGCTGAATTATAGGGTCAGTGTCTTCTACAAACTACAATCGATATTGCTGTGTGGGGGGTGGGGTGAATCTGCACTCAATCCTGATCTACGATCTCTTCTCAATCCTGTTAGGGACAGAGTCTGCTGAATTTTAGGGAAACTGTGTTCTACAAACTACAATCGATATTGCTGTGTGGTGTGGGATTGGAGATAGGCAGGTGTCAGTGATCCACATCCATTTTTCTGTGTGTGAGCTGCAGTGAACACAATCTTTTTGGGCTGCAGTGAACACAATCTTTTTGGGCTGCAGTGAACACAATCTTTTTGGGCTGCAGTGAACACAATCTTTTTGGGCTGCAGTGAACACAATCTTTTTGGGGTGCAGTGAACAAAATCTTTTTGGGGTGCAGTGAACACAATCCTTTTTGGTGTGCAGTGAACACAATCTTTGTGGGGTGCAGTGAACAAAATCCTTTGTGGGGTGCAGTGAACACAATCTTTTTGGGGTGCAGTGAACAAAATCCTTTTTGGGGTGCAGTGAACAACATCCTTTTTGGGGTGCAGTGAACACAATCTTTTTGGGGTGCAGTGAGCAAAATCCTTTGTGGGGTGCAGTGAACACAATCTTTTTGGGGTGCAGTGAACACAATCTTTTTGGGGTGGAGTGAACAACATCCTTTTTGGGGTGCAGTGAACAAAATCATTTTTGGGGTGCAGTGAACACAATCTTTTTGGGGTGCAGTGAACACAATCTTTGTGGGGTGCAGTGAACACAATCTTTTTGGGGTGGAGTGAACAACATCCTTTTTGGGGTGCAGTGAACAACATCCTTTTTGGGGTGCAGTGAACACAATCTTTTTGGGGTGCAGTGAACACAATCTTTGTGGGGTACAGTGAACAGAATCTTTGTGGGGTGCAGTGAACACAATCTTTGGGGGGTACAGTGAACACAATCTTTTTGGGGTGCAGTGAACACAATCTTTGTGGGGTGCAGTGAACACAATCTTTTTGGGGTGGAGTGAACAAAATCATTTTTGGGGTGCAGTGAACAACATCCTTTTTGGGGTGCAGTGATCAAAATCCTTTTTGGGGTGCAGTGAACACAATCTTTTTGGGGTGCAGTGAACAAAATCCTTTGTGGGGTGCAGTGAACAGAATCTTTGTGGGGTGCAGTGAACACAATCTTTGGGGGGGTACAGTGAACACAATCTTTTTGGGGTGCAGTGAACACAATCTTTGTGGGGTACAGTGAACAGAATCTTTGTGGGGTGCAGTGAACACAATCTTTGGGGGGTACAGTGAACACAATCTTTTTGGGGTGCAGTGAACACAATCTTTGGGGGGTACAGTGAACACAATCTTTTTGGGGTGCAGTGAACACAATCTTTGTGGGGTGCAGTGAACACAATCTTTGGGGGGGTACAGTGAACACAATCTTTTTGGGGTGCAGTGAACAACATCCTTTTAGGGTGCAGTGAACACAATCTTTGTGGGGTGCAGTGAACGACATCCTTTTAGGGTGCAGTGAACACAATCTTTGTGGGGTACAGTGAACAGAATCTTTGTGGGGTGCAGTGAACACAATCTTTGGGGGGTACAGTGAACACAATCTTTGTGAGGTGCAGTGAACACAATCTTTGTGGGGTGCAGTGAACACAATCATTGTGGGGTGCAGTGAACTCAATCTTTGTGGGGTACAGTGAACACAATCTCATACTTCTGAAGATTTGAGGGTGCTGCCTGTTCCATACTCCCCCTACTCCTCATCTAGCCTTTTAGGGGTACAAACAATAGTAATTGGGGCCTAGTGTGGTTGTGTACGTGTGATATACATACACTTTTTTTGGATCATATTTTCTATTCCGCTATTTAATCAAAAACCTTTGGGGATCAGTTAAATTGGGGGATAGTCTGTGTTGGTACGTGTGAGAGAGATCCACCTTTCCAAGTTGTTGGGGTTCATCTCATACTTCTGAAGGTTTGAGGGTGCTGCCTGTTCCATACTCCCCCTACTCCTAGCCTTTTAGGGGTACAAACAATAGTAATTGGGGCCTAGTGTGGTTGTGTACGTGTGATATACATACACTTTTTTTGGATCATATTTTCTATTCCGCTATTTAATCAAAAACCTTTGGGGATCAGTTAAATTGGGGGATAGTCTGTGTTGGTACGTGTGAGAGAGATCCACCTTTCCAAGTTGTTGGGGTTCATCTCATACTTCTGAAGGTTTGAGGGTGCTGCCTGTTCCATACTCCCCCTACTCCTAGCCTTTTAGGGGTACAAACAATAGTAATTGGGGCCTAGTGTGGTTGTGTACGTGTGATATACATACACTTTTTTTGGATCATATTTTCTATTCCGCTATTTAATCAAAAACCTTTGGGGATCAGTTAAATTGGGGGATAGTCTGTGTTGGTACGTGTGAGAGAGATCCACCTTTCCAAGTTGTTGGGGTTCATCTCATACTTCTGAAGGTTTGAGGGTGCTGCCTGTTCCATACTCCCCCTACTCCTCATCTAGCCTTTTAGGGGTACAAACAATAGTAATTGGGGCCTAGTGTGGTTGTGTACGTGTGATATACATACACTTTTTTTGGATCATATTTTCTATTCCGCTATTTAATCAAAAACCTTTGGGGATCAGTTAAATTGGGGGATAGTCTGTGTTGGTACGTGTGAGAGAGATCCACCTTTCCAAGTTTTTGGGGTTCATCTCATACTTCTGAAGATTTGAGGGTGCTGCCTGTTCCATACCCCCCCTACTCCTCATCTAGCCTTTTAGGGGTACAAACAATAGTAATTGGGGCCTAGTGTGGTTGTGTACGTGTGATATACATACACTTTTTTTGGATCATATTTTCTATTCCGCTATTTAATCAAAAACCTTTGGGGATCAGTTAAATTGGGGGATAGTCTGTGTTGGTACGTGTGAGAGAGATCCACCTTTCCAAGTTGTTGGGGTTCATCTCATACTTCTGAAGGTTTGAGGGTGCTGCCTGTTCCATACTCCCCCTACTCCTCATCTAGCCTTTTAGGGGTACAAACAATAGTAATTGGGGCCTAGTGTGGTTGTGTACGTGTGATATACATACACTTTTTTTGGATCATATTTTCTATTCCGCTATTTAATCAAAAACCTTTGGGGATCAGTTAAATTGGGGGATAGTCTGTGTTGGTACGTGTGAGAGAGATCCACCTTTCCAAGTTGTTGGGGTTCATCTCATACTTCTGAAGGTTTGAGGGTGCTGCCTGTTCCATACTCCCCCTACTCCTAGCCTTTTAGGGGTACAAACAATAGTAATTGGGGCCTAGTGTGGTTGTGTACGTGTGATATACATACACTTTTTTTGGATCATATTTTCTATTCCGCTATTTAATCAAAAACCTTTGGGGATCAGTTAAATTGGGGGATAGTCTGTGTTGGTACGTGTGAGAGAGATCCACCTTTCCAAGTTGTTGGGGTTCATCTCATACTTCTGAAGGTTTGAGGGTGCTGCCTGTTCCATACTCCCCCTACTCCTAGCCTTTTAGGGGTACAAACAATAGTAATTGGGGCCTAGTGTGGTTGTGTACGTGTGATATACATACACTTTTTTTGGATCATATTTTCTATTCCGCTATTTAATCAAAAACCTTTGGGGATCAGTTAAATTGGGGGATAGTCTGTGTTGGTACGTGTGAGAGAGATCCACCTTTCCAAGTTGTTGGGGTTCATCTCATACTTCTGAAGGTTTGAGGGTGCTGCCTGTTCCATACTCCCCCTACTCCTCATCTAGCCTTTTAGGGGTACAAACAATAGTAATTGGGGCCCAGTGTGGTTGTGTACGTGTGATATACATACACTTTTTTTGGATCATATTTTCTATTCCGCTATTTAATCAAAAACCTTTGGGGATCAGTTAAATTGGGGGATAGTCTGTGTTGGTACGTGTGAGAGAGATCCACCTTTCCAAGTTGTTGGGGTTCATCTCATACTTCTGAAGGTTTGAGGGTGCTGCCTGTTCCATACCCCCCCTACTCCTCATCTAGCCTTTTAGGGGTACAAACAATAGTAATTGGGGCCTAGTGTGGTTGTGTACGTGTGATATACATACACTTTTTTTGGATCATATTTTCTATTCCGCTATTTAATCAAAAACCTTTGGGGATCAGTTAAATTGGGGGATAGTCTGTGTTGGTACGTGTGAGAGAGATCCACCTTTCCAAGTTGTTGGGGTTCATCTCATACTTCTGAAGGTTTGAGGGTGCTGCCTGTTCCATACTCCCCCTACTCCTCATCTAGCCTTTTAGGGGTACAAACAATAGTAATTGGGGCCCAGTGTGGTTGTGTACGTGTGATATACATACACTTTTTTTGGATCATATTTTCTATTCCGCTATTTAATCAAAAACCTTTGGGGATCAGTTAAATTGGGGGATAGTCTGTGTTGGTACGTGTGAGAGAGATCCACCTTTCCAAGTTGTTGGGGTTCATCTCATACTTCTGAAGGTTTGAGGGTGCTGCCTGTTCCATACTCCCCCTACTCCTAGCCTTTTAGGGGTACAAACAATAGTAATTGGGGCCTAGTGTGGTTGTGTACGTGTGATATACATACACTTTTTTTGGATCATATTTTCTATTCCGCTATTTAATCAAAAACCTTTGGGGATCAGTTAAATTGGGGGATAGTCTGTGTTGGTACGTGTGAGAGAGATCCACCTTTCCAAGTTGTTGGGGTTCATCTCATACTTCTGAAGGTTTGAGGGTGCTGCCTGTTCCATACTCCCCCTACTCCTAGCCTTTTAGGGGTACAAACAATAGTAATTGGGGCCTAGTGTGGTTGTGTACGTGTGATATACATACACTTTTTTTGGATCATATTTTCTATTCCGCTATTTAATCAAAAACCTTTGGGGATCAGTTAAATTGGGGGATAGTCTGTGTTGGTACGTGTGAGAGAGATCCACCTTTCCAAGTTGTTGGGGTTCATCTCATACTTCTGAAGGTTTGAGGGTGCTGCCTGTTCCATACTCCCCCTACTCCTAGCCTTTTAGGGGTACAAACAATAGTAATTGGGGCCTAGTGTGGTTGTGTACGTGTGATATACATACACTTTTTTTGGATCATATTTTCTATTCCGCTATTTAATCAAAAACCTTTGGGGATCAGTTAAATTGGGGGATAGTCTGTGTTGGTACGTGTGAGAGAGATCCACCTTTCCAAGTTTTTGGGGTTCATCTCATACTTCTGAAGATTTGAGGGTGCTGCCTGTTCCATACTCCTCCTCCTACTGCTCAACCATCCTTTTAGGGGTACAAACAATAGTAGTTGGGGCCTAGTGTGGTGGTGTACGTGCGAGATACATACACTTTCTTTTTGATCATATTTTCTATTCCGCTATTCAATTAAAACCTTTGGGGATCAATTCAATTGCGAGATAGTCTGTGTCGGTACGTGTGAGATCCACCTTTCCAAGTTGTTGGGGTTCATCTCATACTTCTGAAGATTTGAGGGTGCTGCCTGTTCCATACTCCTGCTCCTACTGCTCAACCATCCTTTTAGGGGTACAAACAATAGTAATTGGGGCCTAGTGTGGTTGTGTACGTGCGAGATACATACACTTTTTTTGATCATATTTCCTATTCCGCTATTCAATAAAAACCTTTGAGGATCAATTGAATTGCGGGATAGTCTGTGTCGGTACGTGTGAGATCCACCTTTCCAAGTTTTTGGGGTTCATCTCATACTTCTGAAGATTTGAGGGTGCTGCCTGTTCCATACTCCTCCTCCTACTCCTCATCCATCCTTTTAGGGGTACAAACAATAGTAATTGGGGCCTAGTGTGGTTGTGTACGTGCGAGATACATACACTTTTTTTGATCATATTTCCTATTCCGCTATTCAATAAAAACCTTTGAGGATCAATTGAATTGCGGGATAGTCTGTGTCGGTACGTGTGAGATCCACCTTTCCAAGTTTTTGGGGTTCATCTCATACTTCTGAAGATTTGAGGGTGCTGTCTGTTCCATACTCCTCCTACTCCTCATCCATCCTTTTAGGGGTAGAAACAATAGTAATTGGGGCCTAGTGTGGTTTTGTACGTGCGAGATACATACACTTTTTTGGATCATATTTCCTATTCCGCTATTCAATAAAAACCTTTCTAGGGCAAGATCTTAAATTACAGAAATATGAGGAGACCGTCAAATAAGGGCCGTGGCCTGGGTCGTGGTGCTGCTGGTAGAGCTCCTGTTGCAAGGAGAGGACGTGGTCGATCTGTGCCAGCTACACGCACAAGTGAAACACCTTCCTCAAGTGTGAGTAGGCGACAGAACCTGCATCAGTATTTGGTAGGGCATCAAACGCCCCTAGAAGTGATGAGGCCAGAACAAGTTGAGGCGATAGTAGATTGGTTTGCTGCTGACAGTGCCTCCAGTTCCTTCACATTGTCTCCCACCCAGTCTACTGCAGAAAGGTCAGAGTTGGCACCTGCAGCCAATGTCCAACCGTCTTTCACCTCACCCCCTTGCAAATCAGGCCAGCAGTCTGAGCCCCAAGCCATACAGCAGTCTCTTATTCTTTTTGAGGACTCTGTCAGCAGGGTTTCCCAGGGCCATCCACCTAGCCCTGCCCCAGAAGTGGAAGAGATTGAGTGCAGCGATGCCCAACCACTTATTTCTCAAGATGAGTACATGCAAGGATCATCGCAGCACGTCTCCGATGATGACGAAACGCAGGTGCCAACTGCTGCGGCGTTCAGCATTGTGGAGACCGACAAGGAGGGCAGGGGTGAAGACTGGGTGGAAGATGATGTGGAGGACGATGAGGTCCTCGACCCCACATGGAATGAACGTCATGCAGGTGACCTGAGTAGTTTGGAGGAAGAGGCGGTGGTCGCACAGAGCCACCAGCACAGCAGAAGAGGGAGCAGGGTGCAGAAGCGGAGCGGCCGTGCCCTAGACACTACGCCCGCTACTGCCCAACGCAGCAAGGGAACGAGCGCACCAAAGTCAGCTCAAAGGAGTTCTCTAGCGTGGAAGTTCTTTAGAAAATGTGCTGATGACAGGACACGAGTGGTTTGCACCCTGTGCAATCAGAGCTTGAAGCGAGGCATAAACCTTCTCAACCTGAGCACAACCTGCATGATCAGGCATCTAAGTGCAAAGCACGAGCTGCAGTGGAGTACACACCTTCAAAACCAAGAAACGTCTCTGGCTCATCCTGCTTCCTCTTCTGCTGCAGTCTCGGCCGCTCCAGCCACATCTGTAGTGATACCGGCACCTGCCACCCCGCAAACAGACGATCTGTCAGCAACACCACCACCTGGGTCACCAACAACCATCTCCACAATGTCCCGTGGAAGCGTTCAGCTTTCCATCTCCCAAACACTTGAGAGGAAGAGGAAGTACCCCCCTACCCACCCGCGATCCCTGGCCCTGAATGCCAGCATTTCAAAATTATTGGCCTTTGAAATGCTGTCATTCCGTCTGGTGGAGACGCACAGTTTTAAAAACCTTATGTCGGTGGCTGTCCCACAGTACGTCGTGCCCAGCCGCCACTACTTTTCCAGGCAAGCCATCCCTTCCCTGCACAACCAAGTGGGGGAAAATATCAGGTGTGCACTGCGCAACGCCATCTGTGCCAAGGTCCACCTAACTACGGATACGTGGACCAGTAAGCACGGTCAGGGGCGTTATATCTCCCTAACGGCACACTGGGTAAATGCAGTGGCGGATGGGCCTGAGGCGGATAGCAATTTGGCGCATGTCCTTCCACCACCGAGGATTGCAGGGCGCTTCAGTTTGCCTCCTTTTCCTAACTCCTCCTACTCCGCTTCCTCATCCTCTACCGCCTCCTCATCCGGACAGCGTAACACCTTCACCACCAACTTCAGCACGGCCAGGGGTAAACGACAGCAGGCAGTTTTACAACTTGCCTGTTTGGGGGACAAACCACACACCGCGCAGGAGTTGTGGAGGAGCATGGAACAGCAGACAAATGAGTGGTTGCTGCCAGCGAGCCTCAAGCCCGGCCTGGTGGTGTGCGATAACGGGCGAAATCTCATAGCAGCTCTGGGCCTAGCCGGTTTGACGCACATCCCTTGCCTGGCGCATGTGCTGAATTTGGTGGTGCAGAGGTTCCTTAAAAACTACCCCGATATGTCAGAGCTGCTGCAGAAAGTGCGGGCCGTTTGTGCGCACTTTCGGCGTTCTCACCCTGCTGCTGCTCGCCTGGCAGCGCTGCAGCGTAACTTCGGCCTTCCCGCTCACCGCCTCATATGTGACGTGCCCACAAGGTGGAACTCCACCTTGCACATGCTGGAAAGACTGTGCGAGCAGCAGCAGGCCATAGTGGAGTTTCAGCTGCAGCACGCACGCGTGAGTCGCTCTGCGGAACAGCACCACTTCACCACCAATAACTGGGCCTCCATGCGAGACCTGTGTGCCTTGTTGCGCTGTTTTGAGTACTCCACCAACATGGCCAGTGGCAATGACGCCGTTCTCAGCTTAACTATCCCACTTCTATGCCTCCTTGAAAAAACAATTCGGGCGATGATGGAAGAGGATGTGGCACAGGATGAGGAGGAGGAGGAGGATGAAGAGGTAACATTTCCAAGGCTTTCAGGGCAGTCATTCGCAAGGGGCTCCGAGGGTGGGTTCCTGCACACGCAAACGCCAGGGACGCAATTGTCCAGCAGGGGCACAGTTCTGGAGGATGAGGAGGATGAGGAGGAGGAGGAGCTGGAGGAGGAGATGGAACCATGTTCACAGCAGGGTGGCACCCAGGCCAGCTCATGGCCATCACTGGTGCGTGGCTGGGGGGATACAGAGGACACGGACGATACACCTCCCACAGAGGACAGCCTTTCGTCGCCTCTGGGCAGCCTGGCACACATGAGCGATTACATGCTGCAGTGTCTCCACAACGACCGCCGAGTTGCCCACATTCTAACTTGTGCTGATTACTGGGTGGCCACGCTGCTGGATCCCCGTTACAAGGACAACGTACCGTCCTTAATTCACTCACTGGAGCGCGATCGCAAGATGCGCGAGTACAAGCGCACGCTGGTAGACGCCATGCTGCTGGCATTCCCATCTGACAGCGGGGCCACAGTGGAAGCACAAGGCAGAGGAGGAGGAGGAGGAGGTCGCCAACGCAACCAGGGCACCGCCAGCACCTCAGAAGGCAGGGTTAGCATGGCCGAAATGTGGAAAAGCTTTGTCAGCACGCCACAACAAACAGCAGCACCAGCAGCTCAGATGGAACGTCTTAGCAGGAGGCAGCATTTTACCAACATGGTGGAGCAGTATGTGTGCACACGCCTACATGTAGTGAATGACGGGTCTGCCCCCTTCAACTTCTGGGTCTCCAAATTGGGCACATGGCCTGAGCTTGCCCTTTACGCCTTGGAGGTGCTGGCGTGCCCTGCAGCCAGTGTATTATCTGAACGGGTATTTAGCACGGCTGGGGGCGTTATAACAGACAAGCGCAGCCGCCTGTCCAGAGACAATGTGGACAAGCTCACGTTCATTAAAATGAACCAGGCATGGATCCCACGGGACTTTTCCGTACCTTATGCAGAATAGCAATGGATACCGACCTTACCCACCCATTGTTCCATTTTTGCTCTTTCTCACTCTTTTGGGGTGTACCCTCATTTAAAATTTTTGAAAAGAAGCAGTGTTGGCTACCTCGTCCTCCTCCTCAGGGCCAGATTAATGTAGGGGCTATTGGAGCTGCAGCTCCAGGCCCCTACCTTTTATATAGGCCCCGGGTTGGCCATATTCACTGTTACCGCTCTTCTGTCACTTGTAAACACAGAAGTCTGGCTTCTATGCTCGCTTCCCCAGGCAGCACCCTCAGAACCTCCCCACACAGCGTGAAGGCCGGACAAGGAGGGACAGTTGGCGATGCATGGATGTGTTTATGGGCTTCAGAGACAGCATCCCATGTTGAATTAGGCATGCATGGCTGCACCCTTCCTCCTCTGGGTGCATGGCAAGGCACGGCCCTTAAGGCCCTTCAAAATCCTCAGCACCAAGCCCATGATGCTGTTAATCCGGCCCTGGTCCTCCTCCACCGCCGCTTCCACCTACACCGCCCATAGGTGTGCGCAGCCTATTGCATTAAGGTGTGCACCCCAAAGTTGAAATACACATGCATGTGTTTGCCAGCAGGGAGAGTAATGTATCGGGGCCATGTACCTGTAGGCAAGGAGAAATAGAGCAGAGCAGGTCCCAGGGAGATCTTTCCCATCTCCTCACTGGCAATGCTATGTGCCCTAGGTGATTAGGGTGTGCCCAGGCACACCCAGCACACCCTGTGCGCACGCCTATGTCACCGCCACATCCACCACCACCTCAACCTCCCTCCTACTCCATATGGGCCTCGTCCTTCAGAGATGAAGAAGAACATTGTTTTATTTTTCTGTTTTTTTTTGTTGTTTTAAGTTATTTCCCTATCCACATTTGTTTGCAGAGCACTTGCCATGCTCTTAATTACGTTTTGCTGCCATTTGCAGCACTCTAGCCCTTTCCTTTGGTGTTTTAGAGCCATTTTAGTGCCTTAAAGTTCGGGTCCCCATTGACTTCAATGGGGTTCGGTGTCCGGGAAAAGTTCGGTAAAAGTCCGGGACACGGACCCGGACTTTTTTTTAAAGTTCGGCCGAACCCGTCGAACACGGACATCTAGGTGTCCGCTCAACCCTAATTATGAAACAAAACTGGTGTATAAGTGGCAAGAACTTTTGGAGGAACCTGAAGCCATTTCCAGGGACTCATCTCCTGCAAGAGATAGACACGAACCGAGTACTAGCATAAGTAATACTCCAAGTAGGCCTAATCAACCAGGAATAGAAAACAAACCGAAAACACCTGGAGGCCCCCAAACAGTGAAGACACCCAAACACCCATCCAATAACCATTATAACAGCCCCCAATATAGGAACAATGGACAGGGCAATTATCATCCATCTAACTACCCCTATTATCCTCACCCTCAGGATTTTCAACACAGAGGGTATGGCAACCCCCCAGGACCTCCGCATTCCTACAGGGGAAACAGAGGATGGAACCCCCAATACCGTGGAAGGGGAAGGGGGGGAAGGGGGAAACCTTGGTACCAACCCTACCCCTATCAGCACCCACCCCCCCTCCACCGCCTCCACCTCCGCCTCCGCCCCCCCAGCCAGAGTATGGAGGGGAGGACGGAGAAGGAGGGGGTGCAGAGGGGGCCGCCACCAAAAGAAAAAGAGATCATTAGGTCAGGGTATCTTCAACCTGACCAGTGAGACCTTTACAGAGAAAGAACTTATAGTCCTAGACCAAGGATTAAAATATGCCCCGGACAATAAATTTAATGAATTCCAAACATTTATAGATTTGCAAAAATTTATAAGAACAGTAAATATAAAAAAACACTTCCACCAAAAAGAAAGTAATGTAGGAAAGGATGCAAATCCTATGCCCACTACCCCCAGTGATTTTAAACATAGCAATTTTAAAAATAAATCAACTTTTAATCCTAAACCCCTAAACAACCACTACACGGACACTTTTAAATATATGGTAGCTCAGGATCTAAAGAATATCACTAAATACAAAGCAAGATCAAAAAAGGATATATGGGAAGGCATTAGACAAATAGAAAAAAGGAAAAACATCGTTATCCGCCCCGCAGACAAAGGAGGGGGGATAGTCATATTAAGTAAAGAAATGTACAAACAAGAACTGAACAGACTGGTGCAAGACATATCTACCTATGAGAAATTAAAACACAACCCCACAAGTAAATATAGAAGCAAAGTCAAACTATTATTGAAAAAAGCACATAAAAGAGGTATTCTAAATAAAAAAGAGTATAGATACCTCATTCCGGACCACCCAAGATTACCAGTAATATATCAAGTCCCGAAAGTACACAAAAGCACCACAGCCCCACCAGGAAGGCCCATTATTAGTGGAATAAATCCCATCTTTTCCAGAATAGGAGAATATTTGGATTTTTACCTGCAGCCTCTGGTACAGTCCTATCCGGCCTACCTTAGGGATAGCAAACAACTGATTAACATATTAGACCAAACAGAGTGTGTTCCGAATTTGATCATGGCTACAGTCGACGTTGAGTCGCTGTATACTAATATAGATCAGACGGATGCACTACGAGCAATAATGTGGGCTTTAAAAGATAAAACAGATTTAAAATCAGAACAACAAATTTTAATGGGAGAAATGCTAGATCTGGCCATGGGAGGCAACTATTTCTGGCATGAGGGACAATATTACAGACAGCACAGAGGTGTTGCTATGGGGGCGAAATATGCCCCCAGTGTTGCTAATATTTTCTTAAGCAAATGGGAACATGAAGAAATATTCCACACACTCAACCAGAATCTTTTAATTTACAAACGATACATCGACGATATTTTTATTGTGTGGTCCGGAACAGAGGAGTCCTTAAAAGTTTTTATGGAAAACATGAATATTAACAACTATAAGATAAGCTTTACTGGGACATATAACAAACATGAAGTAAATTTTTTAGATTTGACTATTTACATCAGAGAGGGGAAATTTTATACCAAAACTTTTTTTAAGAGCACAGACCGCAATGGATACATACCCACCCACAGCTGTCATCACCCTAGATGGATTGAGGGAATCCCAAAGGGTCAGATGTTACGAATGAGAAGAAACTGCAGGGATGACAGGGATTATATTGAGCAGACTAATACCCTCATAGAAAGATTTTCAGACAAAGGATATGACACACAAAAATTAATTACATTGCGAGATCAAGTAAAAAATAAGGACAGGACCATCCTATTGCAAGATAAAAATAGGGCTAATGATCCAAGCACCAGCCACTTTAATTTAGCTTTTATTACACAGTACCATAGAAATTACAAACAGGTAGAAAAAGTCTTTAAACAACATTGGCACATACTAATGAGAGATAACACCCTAAAAACTATACTACCACCAAAGCCACAATTCATTTATCGCAGAGTACCTAACCTGAAAGATAAGTTAGCCCATAACATTCCTGACCCACCAAGGCGGATGGTATCCACCTTTTTGGATTTTAAGGGCTTTTACGCATGCAATAAATGTAAGGCATGCAACACAGTGAGAACAAGGGCTAGAAAACAAACTTCCTTTGTTTCTCACGTCACTTCCAAGGAATATGAAATTAAAAAATTAATAACATGTTCAAGCACCCATGTCACCTACCTGGCCACATGCCCATGCGGTCTGCAATATGTAGGCCGTACTACTAGAAAACTGAGCACAAGAATAGGTGAACATCTGGGTAACATCAGAAGAGGATATAAGAAACATACCCTCTCCATGCATTTCAGGACCCATCACAATAGGGACCCCTCATTATTACGTTTTTGCGGCATAGACACGGTAGATCTACATTGGAGGGGAGGAGACAGGAAAATTGAAATATCCAAAAACGAAACTTTTTGGATATGTGAGTTAGGCACATTACAACCTGGTGGAATGAACAAAGATTTAGACATAAACTGTTTCATAACAAATTTTTAAATATATTAAGGGGTTTCCAATCTGAAGTAATTAATTTCACTAGCATTTTGGAACATTTTAAGGGGTATTAATGCAAATAATGTGAATGGACATATACTTTTATCAATTTTAATATTTGCAACATACCAAGGGGTTTTTAATGTAAATAATGTAAGGGGACTTATATATTATATTTTATCAATATTTATTGCACATTGAATAAATTCCTTGGTGTATTGTAATAGGCCTATTAGTACTGAGTGAGCTATTTATCAATTAATGTATTGTAATATGTTTTATAAGTATAATGATAATGATGTAAATTATTATTGTTGGTTAAAGAGTGATTTAGTAATTATGAATGAAATGACAATCGATTATGCTCCATACGGAAGTAATTGATTGATCCTCATATATACATTATGGCACAATAGTAATAAAATGGCTTCGGGATGAATCTAAATTAAACAAATGGTCTTAGGCCGACCCAAATAAGCTATTCGCAATTAGCCTCAATAACAAATGGGAGTAATATGTACATAGAAATAAGATCGCGGATTCAATGAATTACTTCCGGTTTGCATAAATTATTGAGGCGGGATCAAGATGGGTTGAACCTTGATCCTTCCGCATAAAACCAAGTTGACACGCAGCGCACGTACCACTTCCGAAGACGTCACATCTCTGACGAAACGCGTCAAGTTGGTACGCACGCTGCCTCGCTCTGAGCTATCGTTGGACCGCACGCCGCCAAAACACTTCCGGGTACGGCGAACTCAGCGGTGATTACACAGCGTCCTGACATACCGTGCCGCGAGGCACTATGGAAGCTCAGCAGCGGTACTATAATCCATATGGGTACCCCACATTTTTTGCTGTGACTTATCACGGTTTTCCTTTGCGATATTTGCACAAGAGTTTCTGGAGTTTTTTTCACCACAGTTTTTAAGGACTTTTATTGGATGTGTTTTTACATGAAGAGTGTGTTTATATGCATGTGTTCGAGTAATAAAGGTCGTTACCTTTCTACACTATGAGGAGCATTTCTCTTTCTTGTTTATCCCGAGTACTTATGGGCCAAACACAGAACCGGACCATCTGAGGTCAGGAGAAACACACAAGCGCTTATAGATTCTTTTTGGCGTACGCCATAAGAATCCACCATATCTGGTAAGTGGGATACCTTACCTTCGAGCACTGGAGGGTGATCAGAGGGTCACAGGAGTCATCACCGTTTGAAATCTGCACAAAGAGACTTTTTTCCAGCACTTTGCACTTTAGTCACGTTAAACGGACTGTCACTATTTAAGTCAAATTATATATGTAATGCTGTTGTTGCACCATTTTTTGATATTAATATTGTTATTGCATTTATTTTATTTCATATGGGCATTATTGCACTTTACATTTGAGTTTGGAGTGATCCATACTTACTTATTTATTTATTTTTACTCACCATACTGCACTTTGTCAATTAACAACCCATACTAAGAGCTGTTCACTAGTTAAAAAGGGTAGCGCAGTAAGCTTTTTTCTGTTCACAATCTTAGATCACTAATTTTTAGTGCACCTGATTACATTGCAGCTTCCCACAGACATTATTTTGCACTCCTTGGCGCGAGTATTTCCATATCACATACCACATAGGTTTAAAATGCAGGTTTACCTACCACACTATAGGAAGCATCTGTACTTTCAATCCTTTGGGATTAATATCATCCCTTATACGGTATATCTTTCAAAATATTTTATATGGCAGAATAAACTGGCTTTCCATTCCAGGGTTTTTTTGTAACTTTTGCACAATTAGGTTAGATTATTGTGTCCCTCCCTGAAGTCCTGAGCAATCCTTCTGAATCCTTAGCATGAAACCCTCCCAGTCTGTTCCTGTAAGGTCCGACATTCTTGCGCAATATTATTTATCAAGGCAGCCAATTTGTCTATCATCTGCCAATTTAGCCCTATATATGAGTTATGTCGATATAGGTCATGAACATACACAAAAATATACCAAAAAATTCTGTTCAGTGTAGTTTGTCAACTCTGGCACAAGTAACATTTGTCCCATAGTTGTGGTTTTGGGTGCCATATTGTTGAAGACCAACTCCACTCTGTGTATATTGGCAGACTTCAACAAAATGGTGCTGGCAATTGAGACATCAGCTTGGTGGGGGGCCGGGCTTCTGGTGATAGAGAACTGAGGGAGAGATGTCTCGTCCAGGCCAGCGGGAATGTGGCTCTGGAGACTTTCTGCAGGATTTGCATCTGATGTGTGCGGTTGTGTGCTGACCTACCCTCCTCCTTTCGAGAAATGTCACCCTGCACCTGTCCCGACCCCTAAACCTGAGCACCATTTGGTCCTCTTAGGGCCCCCCAACAGTGGCGGAATGCCAGGGCCCAGTCGCAAGTGTGACCTTTGTGAATACCTGGTAGTTCCGCCACTGCCTGAAACACATGTTTAGGGGATGCTGGAACACCCTCCTTCCTCTAAGATGTAAAAAAAAATGTCAGTACTGAGAAGATTTTCATTTGTTGCCTAAAATTATGTTTTAATCTAAGGACAAGTTTACTTTACATTTAGAGTAGATAACCTATTTCTTTTTAGCTGTAATAAATAAATCCTAATATACAATTTTGAAAAAACATTATAATCACACTTTTGCTATTTAATTATCCTTAAAACCAGTAAAAAATCATGTTCTAATGTGGATTGTTTTTCTTTTGGGAGCAAGAAATATTGTGCCACTCTAGCAAAGAGTAGTCAATTATGCTGCACTGCTATGCTCTAATGATCAGTCTCAGTCGGGGAAGACACTTTCATTAGTAATACTGCCCAAATGCACTTTATAAATGCAGAACAATAATGTAGCAATTTACCATGAAATCATACAAAATTGCTCTTAAATTAGCTTAGATAACAAACCAGTGGCATCTCAAGGGGAATATATATAAAAACCATAACAAAAATATAGTTTGTTTTGCACACTAGTTTAAATGTTAGCTGCTATTTGATTGGTTTCACTGGACCCACAGGTCTTCCTTGATATGCGTTTAAGGTTATTGAAGCATAGATGACTATACTAGGGATTACAGTAAGCCCAGGGTAGGTGTCACATTGGGACACCTTCAAGTGTAGACAATGTTATTTGAAGTAGGATTATATTTAAAGTCATCTTCACCCAAGTTGAATAACTTCACTGGATTTGTTTTTTCTGTCATGAGATTTGTTACAATGAATTCTTTAAAGGTGTATGGCTTTCGCGCTATCAAATAAGAGAAAGAATGATAGCCTTGGTATAGCAAGCAACACCAGTATAATAAACCCAAACAATTTTGAAATATAGAATTGTGAAAAAGTGCTGCGCTATGTGGCTATGGTGATGACTGAGTGATGTAACATAAATGATCTTCAGTAATGAAACAATGGCCCTTGGTGATGTGATGTAAAATAAATGAAAATATATGTTGATATTAAATAGATAATCAAAAAATGTATTAAAAAATAATGATTAAAAAAATGATTAATAAGTAAAAATTCTTCATCAAGTGGTTAGCAACAAAAAATGTGATTTTTATTTTAAATGAATAGTATTGCACTTACATTTGCTTTAAAATCAATCAGCAAAAAAAAAAACAAGAAATCCAGAACACGATGTGCTCAATGGACCCGAATACCAGAAGTGATACAATGAAGCTCTTTCATCACAACAATGTCATTAGTAACGGCGCCATCTTACTGCACCCTCCAATTTATATTTAGTATGGTATCCTAGCAACCCGAGACACGTGACCCGTGGCCATATTAAGTGTCATTGTTTCAAACGTAGAATCTAGGGGATGTGTATATGCTGTTTGGGAACATGTATTTTAATTGGATGGCATATGTGTAGAAGACACGTGACCTGCGGCCATATTGTGTATCAGTGTTTTGATCGTAAAAATTATGGGAGGTGTATGTACTGTGTCCTAGCAACCCGAAGACACCTATTTAATTGTATGGCATATATATATATGCAAGGCTCTAGCGGCCCATGAAAGTAATTACTATGAGATCACGGTCTATGGCCATATTTCTAAATTGTTGTGTGTATAATCGCAGAAATTAACGTATCATAATGCATTGTACCAGGGTTAGTACATTGCCATATATAACCTCACATATAATACATACATCGGAATTAGAATATATATATATATATATATATATATATATATATATATATATATATGAAAGTACATGACATCTTAACATTTTTAAACCCATCCAATGAATGGATGGGTTTAAAAAGTATCATATTAGTATCATAAAAGTATCATATTAGGTATTCCCTCAGAGCAGTCCATAGTTTTGTTTCATAGATGTTCCACGTGGTTCTCTGGTACACTTACAAAGGCTTAATGATTCCCACAGCATCCAAAATATGATCATTTTCTCTTCCTATAAACCAGGCCAGGAGTGCAATTCTTAACACTAAACTTTCCCACTACTCCAGCCATCCCTAGTAGCAGACCCAGCAAGTGGTGCATACACGAGTAAAACTAAATAGTTTACTCCCTCTTCATCCCAGCTTCACACACAATTATAGAATGTACAGTTAGATATTGTTTTTTTTTCATTAGATTTTACTTGAATGAAATTCTATAAAAAGTCCAAAGAATTAGCAGTAGGCAAAATTGCAATTTCTTTATCAGCCATGCTCAGATGTCACTGTAAGTCAATTGCGTACATTTGTCCCCTTTCAAAATTTTCTCTTCTTTTGCTATCCCACTAATCATGAATCAACCATTACCAATCTACAGAGTTGACTTAAAATGAGAATAAATCAGCCATTCTTGTTCTAAAGGATTGCCTGCAAAGGGGATAAGTGTTATGCCTGTTTCCCTAACATGGTACTGCATCCAGTGTACCAACTACCGCAGCTCAAACCACTCCCTAACTGTACCCCCAGCAGGGGGGAAGGGGCAGCAAGTCCCAGACTGGTAGAAAAAGGGGTGGGAAAAATTCTAAAGGGGACTAACACCCCTCTATATATAGTCTAATATTTTCTATATTGAGTGCAAAGACATATACACCCACATAAATTTATATCCATCTATCTATATAACTTCAAAGGTACCCACCGCACTATATTTGTGAGATAAGTGCCTCGGAGTTCACGCACAAAGAAATCCAAAAAAAGGTATTGTAAAGGAGATAACACAGAGCAACAATATTTAAATGTACATTTTTTGACAAAGTTTTGTGAAAGGCGGACTGCACGCCATTAAATCATTGACAAAAAAATGCAGTTGCTTTAGCCTATCTCTGCTGCAAGAGAAGACAAAAAAGGGGCACATTAATCCTCCTTCTTCTAGCAACTCTCTTTGCACCTCTATCCCCCTGATACAAGATTCCCCATCAGCAGCCTCCAGAGACAGGATGAAAGTATTTTAAAGGGCATCAGGGGATTACCTTATTGCTCTTCTAGCAGGAAAGAGGCTCAGCACCTTTCTCAGATTCTGCAAACCCCTTCCTGCCATCTCCAGCTGTAACATTCAGTAGGCAAGTTTCTCTGTTTCAAATGCTGGAATGGAGGAAATTCACACCCATACCCTGCAGCTCAATGCCAGCTTAGCAGAACCGCTGGCTTTACAGCTATTGCGTTTTGAGCTGGTGGATTCAACCCATTTTTAAGGCTATACTTTTCTCTATGATCATGTGAAAGTTAAAGTTTCCATGTCACTGGATCACATGGTCAGTAAGAGGGTCCACCTGGCCACATAAATGTGGTCCAGCAAAGTACAGGTAGGGATGGTATATACTGTATCTTTCATGGCCTACTGGGTAAATTTGCTGGCAGCTGTGAAGGATGCAGGATGGGGATCACTGCTGGAGCAGGTTGTGCCGTCCCTTGTCCTTACAGCTGGTGATGGTGATAGAGCAATCAATTCCATCTCCTCCTCCTCCTCAATGCCAACTTCAGGTGAGTCACCCTATGAATCCCTAGTACTTCAAGAGAATATTCAAGAGCTCAGGTAAAACAATTCCACACAATGTTGTAGCTGGTATAGAAGAGAGATTGGTGCTAAGCACCAAAAACACCTGCACAAAGGAAAATAAATGATGTGTGAATAAATGAATAGGTGAATATTAAATATTTAATAAAAAATATATGATATTTTCAATGTGTATGAAAATAATTCCTATTGGAAGCTGCAACGTAAACGTGATAACCGTAGATGTGGAAAAAACTTATATAGTGATATATAAAAACCGCGCTCAACCAATCAAACACACTTAATATATGTGCAAAAAATTAATAAATGGATGATATCAGATATAGACCATAATACAAGTGCAATAGACAATATGCAAAAAATACATAAATAAATTATATCAAATAAGAACTATAGTGAAAGTGTAATAGATCAATACAACGTGGGATAACGAATATAGAAATGGTGTGATTAGTCTCTTGATTCCAAGATGTTCTTAATGGCACAGTTCTTATTGTGTCACTCTCCACACCTCCACCAGATCAAGTGTGCACAAACTGCTTACCGGAATGAACAGACCCCTTAATTACAGGGGGTCAGTTATAGCTGTAGCTCACAAACTGTTGATACAGGGTAATGGCAGGCAAACCGATATGTGTATTCTCCAGTGAACACCTCCACAACAACTCCAACATCCGCCTTTTTAAATCCTTATACCCAGAAGACTATCCTCTCGATTACCATAAATTAGCAAGGATAGAAGAGACAAGGAAGGCTCTCATGGTGAAGTACGTTTAACAGGGTGTTTATTTGAGATAAAAGGATGCACTTACATATAGGTTGCTTGCAAACAACATAGAGAAATAAAAGCTGTGGTTTCCAGGTAAAGAACGGCGCTTCCGCGTTCCAACTGCGTTCCATCTGGGGCCGGAAGTAGCGTAGTTGCGTGATTACGAGCCAACGTCCCGACGCTTTTCGTCAGCACGTAGCCAACTTCATCAGGGTCATGTGATCGCAATCACGTCTTGAATATTTATGCTGCCAGATCACGTTAACCAACCAATCTGCCTCCACCCTGAGCTGGGAACGCCCAACCCAGAAATAAAATTAGAAGCCCTTAATCGGAGCAATCTTGCCACTACATAAAAATGTAGTGTAAGGATAGGTTGGTATTTCAGGCTTAAAATCCCAATAATTAGAAAAAATACATGAATATTTAAAAAGAAAATATAAAAACAATATAAAGACCAATATAAAATACAATATTAATGGCAATCTATATTAAAATAAAAATGAAGTAAAATTAAAATAAATATAATATATCTGAAATATATATAGCGATAGTGATCAATAACCATTTGATGCACCTTACGTAAGAATTTTTGGACAGCATAGATGTACAAAATTATCAGTTAATTTTATTTTATGAGGAAATTTAAATGGGAATAATAATTGATATTATTATGATATTTGGTATACACAACTGATTGTACATAAGACTAGTGCGGATGATGTTAAATTAAATTTATACTAAATTTATTTATATATTGATATTATTTATATATTTCTATTATTGAATCATGTGCACTAATTTAAACACAAGGGAGTGATTATAAAAAATAAATGTATGAAATTAATAAAGAAAGGGACTGATTATAAATAAATAAATGGATAAAATTAGGAGGAAAGGGGTATATAGAAAAAACGTGAAATGGTGTATAAATAGTGGTGAAAATAATTCATAATTGGAAATAAAGCAATTTAAATAAATGTCAATATTCATACCTAGGGGATGCAATGTATTCATACAATAAATCCACTCAGTTTCGTTCATAGAAATCCTTTGTGTCAAGTTCCCTCCTCTCCAGTGGGGCTCTACCCTATCAATACCGCAAACAGATAGACCTCTTGGATCTCTATTATGATATAAATGAAAGTGATTAGAAAGGCTGTGTTTGGGAAAACCCTTTGTTATATTTTTGATGTGTTCATTAATCCTGATACTTAGTTTGCGGGTAGTTCTCCCAATGTACTGCAACCCACATGGGCAAGTTAGGAGGTATGTGACATGAGTGGAGTGACAAGATATGAACTTTTTGATGGTATAGGTCTGGCCAGTGCTATGCGACTTGAAAAGTGATAATTTCTTATAATTATTAGTGGTCTTGCAGGCTTTACACCTTTTACAAGGGTAAAAACCCTTTTGATCCAAAAAGGTGACTACCTTTCTGGGGGGATCTGGGACATTCGGTGCCAAATTATGTCTTAAACTAGGGGCCTTTCTATGGATAAAGGAGGGTTTATTCGGAAGAATTAAGTTTAAGGTCTTATCTTTTTTGAGGATAGGCCAATGTTTGCGCACAATGGCTTCCACTTTTTTTATCTTTTCTTTTGTTCTTCTCGCACAATAATTCTCTTCTTGGGATTTTCCTCACATCATCCCTTGTTTTTTGTATCTCGCTACGATTATACCCTTTCTCTCAATTAATATCTTTGACTGTACTTCATAATCTTCATCTCTTCTACAATTGCGTCGTATGTGCATAAATTGCCCTTTAGGGATGGCTCCCAACCATTGGGGATGATGGCAACTTTTCATGAGTATGTAACTCTTTTTTTCAGTTGCTTTGAGGAAGGTCTTGGTGTTAATCATGTTGTCTCGTTTCTCCAGGGTTAAGTCCAAAAAATGAATTTCCTGTCTACTCCACGTGGCAGTGAACAATAGACCATATTTATTAAGATTAATCCTCTTAATAAATTCTCTGAGCAAATCCTCCAGAGAACCAGAAGATCGTCTATATATCTCTTGTATAACTCTAGAGATGGCTCCGGCCTAGAAAAAATTGCCTCTTTTTCCCACTCTCCCAATAGGATGTTTTCCACACTTGGTGCGTACTTTGCACCCATGGCTACCCCTTTGATCTGATTATACCATGATCCTTGGTGCCAAAAATAGTTGTTGCTCATTGCTAGGTCTAATGACTCACGGTTTTTCTATATACCCCTTTCCTCCTAATTTTATCCATTTATTTATTTATAATCAGTCCCTTTCTTTATTAATTTCATACATTTATTTTTTATAATTACTCCCTTGTGTTTAAATTAGTGCACATGATTCAATAATAGAAATATATAAATAATATCAATATATAAATAAATTTAGTTTACATTTAATTTAACATCATCCGCACTAGTCTCACATACAATCAGTTGTGTATACCAAATATCATAATAATATCAATTATTATTCCCATTTAAATTTCCTCATATAATAAAATTAACTGATAATTTCGTACGTCTATGCTGTTCAAAAATTCTTACGTAAGGTACATCTGATGGTTATTGATCACTATCGCTATATATATTTCAGATATATTATATTTATTTTCATTTTACTTCATTTTTATTTTAATATTGATCGCCTTTAATGTTGTATTTTATATTGGTCTTTATATTGTTTTTATATTTCCTTTTTAAATATTCATGTATTTTTTCTAATTATTGGGATTTTAAGCCTGAAATACCAACCTATCCTTACTCCGTTATATTCCTGTTAATATACATTCTTATGTAGTGGCAAGATTGCTCCGATTAAGGGCTTCTAATTTTATTTCTGGGTTGGGCGTTCCCAGTTCAGGATGGATGCGGATTGGTTGGTTAACGCAATCTGGCAGCATAAATATTCAAGACGTGATTATTGTCTGACAAATTTGTTTATTTTTTTAACCTTTAAATGATTCCTATTAATGTTCTCCACCATTACAGCATATTGTTTACCTATAGTTTGGTCAGCAAATAGTGAGAAGAAATGTTGTTTTCCAAATGATACAAGGATGACAAAACATGCCGTGGTGTCACAAAGATATTAAAAAAAACTTTATGGAATTAAATGATGAGGACCATACTGAAAGTGCAAGTAACTTTTCCCTCCAACATTCTGATTCCATAAACACTCTTTCTGCTGCTTCTGGATCATCACAAAGTGTTTCTTTATCATCAGTTTCTTCAAGTAAGGAAGTGTTGTAAACCACTGCCTCATGAAAATACACGACACCTTCATTTACAGATTACATGAAACCTGAAATCTGAAAAATATTGATTCCTTGCAAGAGCAATATATGCTTCGGGATCAGCATTGTCAATAATTGAAAATGCATATTGGCATTTTGCAGGGGGCTTTAAAATTATTATGAGGGAAAGGGGGTGGTTACTTGTTCTTATGTATAGTTGAAATGTTCCTAATTTATACAGTCTTTGTTATTCCATTTGTAATAAAAAAATAACAATTTAATTGTTTATTTACTGAATAGGCTGTACTTTTTTTTCCAAGCATAATAGCTTTATATACACTGCATTTCACATTCCCAGTGTAAAAAATGAGTTTTAGTTTGTAAAAATACTCCACACTGATTTATTTTTTTATTTTTTCTGAAAACTGTAATTTGTTCTGGAAAAAAACCCAGAATTTTTTTTTTTTTTTGTTCCCGTGGCTTCAACATTTCTGGAAAGTTTACATCTCTAGGCATGCGTGCCAGAATTTTCAGACTGGACTGGATCTATGTTGTAGTAAGATGAGTAGGAAACTGATGAACACTGGGCAGGAATCAGGCACAGGAACAATGATGTACTGGAAAAGGAGGCAAAGACAGTCCAGGAAAAGAGCCAAAGCATGGTAATAGACTAGAGGTCAGTTATCAACCAGTCAATGAGGTCGCAAAAACAGGAAGCAAAGACAGAGTCTAAGGAGGGAACCAAGGTCGGTAACAGCCAGGTAGACAGGATGGAAGGCAATAGCACAGCTCAGAGAATATAAGTCAGGTCATACACAGTAAGGTCACCTCTCAGGTAAGCAAAAACAAGCTGAAGACCATTCAGATACTTCCTCTCGCAGTGCATCACGTTATATAGGCCACTGGGCACCAAAACCCAGTATCGAGCATGCATGCTAATTCTTGTGCACACTCCTTCTCATTATTGCATGTATGGCTTTATCTTATGCATTGAAGTGTAGACAGCGTATTGCGCATGCATGTATGCCTGAACGGATTTTATTCTGCTGCTGAGAGGCCAACCTTCCTTACATTTAAGTTGTCACACTCAATTTTTTTTTTTTTTGCAGCTGTTTCACAGTTGTAAAGAAATTACATTTTTGGCCAACTAATACCCTGTGCTCTGCATGAATATTTCATACAGTCATGGCGTTTCAACACCACTAACATTACAAACCCAATTTTTCCACAACCGTTTCACAGTTGGGAAGAATTTAAATTTTTTGGCCAGGTAACATTCCATGCTCTGCATGAATATATTTTGTCTCCGCTATTTCACTGTTGCAAACAATTTAAATATTTGGACAGGTGACATCTTGTGCTCTAAAAGAATATTTGTGTTGCTACACACTGTGCTGGCACCAATAATACTCAAAACCAAATTTTTAAACAGATGTTTCCCAAAGATATCATTTTTTACATATTTTTTTCTAGATAAATAAGAAGAGAATTAGTGCAGCACTTCAGTGCCTGTATGATATAGTATCTCAATGCCAATTTTGGCAAAAATATTGGATTATAAGAGATATGATTCAGTCTATCAAATCTGTTTAATTTGATATAATTTTTGAGGAACCAAATTTTCCTTTTTTATTTCTGCCTGATAAATGCTCACCCCTTGACTCCCAAACTGCCTATTGAAAAGACAGATTCTATACCTCAAATATTCATAGTGTTTAGTGCCTTTAAAACCATATCGCATCCTAAATAAAAAAGTATTAAGTTCAGCAAATAATTAAATTCAATCTAAAGAACAGGTTCAACTTTGGGAAGATGTAATATGTTACACGTTCCACCCATTTTTAGGATGGAACATGTAACATTTTCCCAATGCTGCAGCTGCTGATCCCCCCTCCCCCCCGTGACAGCAGTACGGGGAGAAGTTCCGCAAACTAGCTGTCACTTTTTGAAATAAGCGCAGCCGTGCCCCCCCCCCCCCAATGACTGCATCATTCATTCACATAGCTCTGTGTGTAAATTAACTAGAAGCACTGACATCCTTTGCGGCTGTCGGCTTGTAGGTCCCATTGAACTACCATGGTGCTGTGGAGTGCCGTGGTAGTTAATTGACTGCTTCTGTAAGTGTATCTGCTTGCCTATATGGGATGCCTGTACAGCCTGCATGGCACAAACGATCTGCTTTTATTTTTGAAGGAGTGAACTTATCCTTTAAAGCGGAGTTCCGGGCACAAAATCAATATTTTTTTTTTGTGCCCCGTCCGCTTGTTCCCCCTCACCTGAAAAGGAATTGGATAGTTAGGTTTTTTTTTTTAATTACTCACCTTGTAATTGAAGATCGAATATACTCACCTAGTCTTCACTTCCTCCCTCTGTGCCGAGGCTCAGTCGTCTCTTCCGGGCTTGCACTGATTCCTGGGAGCTGAACATCTTTGCTCCCAGGAATCAATGCGACGGCACCGGCCCCGCTCGTCACACCGGAAGTGACGAGAGGGGCTGGTGAAGGTGCATTCTGGGAGAAGAGGACGCGGAAGAAGACGCCGAAGAGGACCGCGCCGGCTTCAGCTGCCCACAAGAGAGATGGAAACGCTGTGGAAGAAATTTTATAAGTGAGTATTTCTTCTTGCAGGTAAGTGCGAACCGGGACAGATCAGAGGCTAGCCATTGTGGAATGTACTAGCCCTGACTGTCCCGGGGGTATGTTTGTTGAAAAATGATTTCTGTGCCCGGAACTCCGCTTTAACTACTTTAGCCCCAGAAGATTTGGCTGCTCAATGACCAGGCCACTTTTTTCAACTTGGCACTGCGCAAATTTAACTGACAATTGCGCGGTCATGCAATGCTGTACCCAAACAAAATTTACCTCCTTTTTTTTCCCCACAAACAGAGCTTTCTTTTGGTGGTATTTGATCACCTATGTGTTTTTTATTTTTTGCAATATTAATAAAAAAACAGCAAAAATTTTGAGAAAAATTGACATTTTCTACTTTGACTGCTAAAAAATATCCAATATATATATATAATATATAATATATTCAATTTTAGGCCAAAATGTATTTAGTTACATGTCTTTGACAAAAAAATTCCCAATGAGTGTATTTTTATCCACTTTAAGACCGGAAGATTTTACCCTCTTCCTGACCAGGCCATATTTTGCAATTCGGCACTGCATTACTTTAACGGACAATTGCGCGGTCGTGCGATGCTGTACCCAAATAAATTTAAATCCTTTTTTCCCCACAAATACAGCTTTATTTTGGTGGTATTTGATCACCTGTGTGATTTTTAATTTTTTGAAAAAAAAGAGCGACAATTTTAAAAAAAGACAATATTTTTCACATTCTGATATATAACATTCCCCCAAAAAAATGTATAAATCAAAATTTTGTAACATTTTAGGCCAATTTTTTTTCTGCTACATATTTTTGGTAAAAAAAATCACAATAAGCGTATTTTGATTTGTGTGCGCAAACTTTATCACGTTTACTAACTACGGGAAAGATTTCTCATTTTATTGTTTTTTTTTTTTACTAGCAATGATGGTGATCTGTAATTTTTTTGCGGGACTGCTACATTGCGGCAGACAGATCGGACCCCTAACTGACATTTTTGACACTTTTGGGGGGACCAGTGACATTACTACAGTAATCAGTGCTAAACATATGCACTGTTACTGTAATAATGAAACTTGCAGGGAAGGGGTTAACACTGTTGGTGTTCAGGGGGTTAAATGTATGCCTCATGATTACTGACAAGTGTGGGGGGGGTTGTTCTGTGACAGAGACAGAGATCACAGGTTCAGCTATGCTGAATCCTGTGATCTCTCCCTGTCTGTCACAGAGAAGATCCACCTGCTTTGTTTACACAAGCGGGCGGATCTTCTCACACTTTCCCCGACGATCCGGGAAGAGAGGCACAGCGGGAGCGAGCCCCTACGTCGCTGGACCCAGGGCTGCCACTGTGCCGCAATAGCAACACAGTGAGTGGTCCTAAAGTTGTTAAATATTACTTATGCTAGCAGTACAGTTTTACTTAGTATTTATGGCTGAAATTTGTCAACTTTTCACCTCCCAAATTGTCTCCCATGGAAAAGGATAAGATTCTGGTAAACAAATCTGTACAAATTACATGCTGCTACTGACCAACTCTATGACAAAATCTCACCCCTGTCCTGCCCCAAACTAGCCACTTCTGTCTAGAGTAAATCCCTGTCTTCAACCCTGGACGAGCTTGCCCCCTCACTAAACACAGAGTCAGATCTCGACCCCTACAACCCTTGCAAACAGATGACACAAGGAATCTCAATGCCTGGTTTACCTCATTAAGAATTACCTTCTTGATCCCTTTCAGTCCGGATTTCACCCTCAACACTCCACAGAATCTGTTCTTTTAAAAATTACAAATGACTTACTAACAGCAAAATGCAATGGACACTATTCTGTACTCCTACTCCAGGGTCTTACAGCTGCCTTTAATACGGTTGATCACCCCCTCCTTCTCTAAAAACTGCACTGCTTTGGTCTCTGTGACTGTGCTTTCCACTGGCTCCCATCCTACCTATCCCATCGCACCTTCAGTGTCACTTACAATTCTACTTCCTCCTCTCCTCTTCCTGTCTCTGCCGGGATCCCCCAAGGTTCTGTTCTTGGACCTCTACTATTTTTAATCTACACCTCCTCCCTGGGTCAGCTGATTGTCTCCCATAGGTTTCAATAACATTTCTATGCTGATGACATCCAAATCTATCTCTCCACCCCTCAGCTCACTGCATCAGTCTCCTCACGCATCACTAACTTACCAACAGACATATTGTATCTGTGTGGATGTCACACCACTTCTTCAAACTCAGCTTGTCCAAATCAAAGCTCATAATATTTCCACCCTCACGTGCCTCTTCCCCTAACTTCTCTGTCAAGAGCAATGGCACGACCATCCACCCACCCCCACGTGCCAGGGTTTTTCTCTTTTCTATCAGGGTTCTACACCTGTGGGTGTTGTGTAGCCGACACTCTAAAGTGAACTGTAAAAAAAACGCAAAAAATTCACTGCGTCGGCCACAAACAGAACATATACCATTAAAGACCTCATCACATGTGCCACGGTTGGCGTGGTGTACATGTTAGAGTGTGGGTGTGGCCTTCAGTACATCGGCAGGACGTCTAGGCCCTTACAGGTTAGGTTAAGAGAGCATGTGGGGAACATTAAAAAGGGCCTGAAAACCCATAGTGTATCACGTCATTTCCGAAACATTCATAACCATGATCCTAAGGGTCTTAAATTCTGGGGTATCGAAAATGTGAAACATCAATGGCGTGGTGGCAATTATGTACGCCAACTTAGCCGTCGTGAATCATTTTGGATTTATGAGACTAAGGTTTCAGTTCCCAGAGGTCTTAATGTTGAGTTTGACCTTAATTGTTTTATTTCTGACCGTTAGTTGGTTATATATATAATTTTCTTTTGTGGAATTTTTTTCTTGGATATTAATTCTCTGATTAATTTATTCTTGTAAATGTATTCTTGTATGTATATTGTTTATTCTGTTAATTGATGGCTGGTGTATGCTCTGGCCCCTCCCCTGTGGTTTTAGGGTGAATTACTGTCTTATGGTGCAGTTTTCTCCTTTTAAAAAACTAGATCTTTTTATTTAAGCATCAGTGTATTTTCAGCTGGTCTGTCTATACACTGTGAGCTGACTGTTTAATGTAGGCACTTGTTTTTATATTGTGTCACAACCCCGGTTGTTTTTCATGCTGCTGGTAGGAGGAATAGTGAGATATTTCCAGGTTATAAAGTATTTAGTAGCATGTCCGACTATCTACACTCTGGTGTCCATGGCAATTGACTTTGCAGTGTGATACAGAGCGTGGATGGGCAGAGGGCGGTCCTTGGGCTCCCCTCCGCTCTATATGTGTAGCCGTGTCCCTCTCCCTCTCATTCGCTGATGAAGTCCCGCCCAGGGACGTAACGCGTATGGAGGGGGAGGGGCCAGTGACGTCACCCGCCATCCATCTGCATCGGGAAGTGTCCCTGTGTATCTCGAATAAGCTGATTCAGTGCACTGTTTCACAGTGCCCTGTCAGGTAATTTTATGCACGTTCATCAATAAACTGAGTGTTAAAGGATAAAGCAATATGTCCGTATTTTCTTTTATGTTTGGTTGCACAGAGTTCCTTAGAGGGGAGTGTGCATACCATTATTGAGTCCGGTACGTTTTGGAAAGTTTTCAGTGGAGGATCTACGGCCATTTGCATTGGGTCCTTGGGATCAGAAACCACGCTATCTTTGGAAATTACATCTTGCTCCATTAGCCTGTCTGGTGACACAGGGGCTAAAATTGAGGTAAGGGGATAGTGTAATTGGGTGGAGGACTCACTGAGTGGAGTACATCCTTGTCTGTCTCGTGCATGACCATAACTAATTCACATTGGGACTTTCATTCTATTCATTGTATACTTTTTATTAGGATTTTATTTTATGAGCGCTGCACTACACTATTTTTTGTATAAGGGTGCTAGGTGTTATCCTGGACTTTGAAGTCTCCTTTCAGCCCCACATTGAATCACTTTCCAAGGCTTGCCGCCTCAATCTCCGCAACATCTCTAAAATACTTCCCTTCCTAATTAATGAATCCATAAAGCTCCTCATTTACTCCCTGGTTATCTCTCGCCTTGACTACTGCAACTTCCTTCTCATTGGCCTACCTTTAAATAGGCTATACCCCCTTCAGTCCATCATGAATGCTGCTACCCCTCTCTACCAATCCCTCCATTGGCTCCTACTCACCCAATGAATTACATTTAAAAAACTAACAATAACTTGCAAAGCTATCCAGAGCTCACGCCCCCAGCTACATCACTAACCTAGTCTCAAAATACCAACCAAATCGTCCTCTCCGTTCGTCCAAAGACCTCCTACTCTCTATCTCCCTTGTCACCTCCCCCCACACTCGCCTCCAGGACTTCTCCAGAGCCTCTCCCATCCTTTGGAATTCCCTATCCCAATCTATATGACTACCTCCACTTTTAGGCGATCCCTGAAATCTTTTCTCTTCAGAGGAGACTATCTTGCCCCCACCTAACAACTGTTCTTTTAATTTCTTCATCAGCTCATCCCCCACACTTATTTTTACCTTTTGTATCACTTGACCCTCCTTCTTAGAATGTAAGCTCTAACAAGCAGATCCCTTTGATTCCTCCTGTATTGAATTGTATTGCAGTTGTACTGTCTGCCCTAACGTTGTAAAGCACTGTGCAAACTGTTGGCGCTATATAAATCCTGTATATTATTATTATTAATAATAATAATAATAATATTAATAATTTCCACTTTTGCAGCCGAATTGGGATAAGACCTACTTTATATTAGTTACATGTGTCTGTTGACATTGCATAACTTCTAAATGGTAAGAAATGTTTAGAAAAATGTAGGTTTGCTGTGTGAATGACTCTCTGCAATTACTTTATTGGCAGCTCTCAACACCTATCCCAGTTCGCACACTCCATCCAGCAGGGCTGTCAACCATGTGTTAATTCACTGACAGCTTTTAAAATACTACTCCCATTTGTAACTGTCTGTGGACAAGCGCTGGTGCCAGTAAAAAATATCCCTGTCCTCTGTTATTATTCACTGTCCATCTCTGGACTTTATGACCTGCTCAACTCAGGAGGCTGTGTCAGTGCAGTGACATTATGACACCAGCCCAGCGTGTGTATAAGTATTACACATAACTGGCATTTTTCCACCATCTTAATCGCATTGGAAAATCAGGGGAAACCTCTCTTGCTGCAATGCCATGACTGGTGCTCAGCCTGTGGAGATTGGAAGCTGGAAACCACCATTCCAGGCCAGGGGTTGGGAAACTGATCCACGCCTAAGTCTCATGTACCTGGTGAAGACTGGAATGTTGTGGAGGCCTCTCTTGCACCTCCCATTCAACACTCCTGAAGGTGGAGAAAGAGAGTGTAAGAGCAAGGAGTGGCACGTAGTAGCTAGCTGGTGATGTTCACTCTGTAGTTGGGTAGAGCTGGTAGTCGCAGTCCTTGGAACAGGATGCAGGAGCAGCTTGGCACCAAAGCGATGGACGAAAGTAGAACCAGGAGATGAGCAGCATTCAGCAGCAACCTAACAGCGAGGAACCGAATCAGCAGGCAAAGGTTGAAGTAGTTAAGTAACAGAGCTAAAGCGAAGTCCAAAGGCAAGCCGGGCCAAACATGAATTTAGCAGGTACAGCAGATCAGGTCTTGGGAACACAGGAACAAGGTGAAGACCATTCAGCAATGGCTCATAGTGCTAAATACAATAAGAAAATGTCTGCGCTATGTGTTAGAATAAGGCAGCTAACACTAAAGTGGTGTACCCAACCAACATAAAGTAATACAAGAATAAAAACAGTGTAGCACACTAGATAAGTACTATAAATGCTCATAAAAAGTCCAAGCAATCAGGTGTCCAAAGCGAAGATCTTAAATGTGATAATTATCACTTCAAGGTGCAGTAGTATATGCGACAATAATTACTTCAAGGTGCAGTAATGTATATCACTCGTGAGTCAATGCTGAATCACCACACAAGTATCCAACTGGGAAATTAAGCAGCTCAGCCAGAGCCAGAAAGTACAATCATAGTGTAGCACATTTATTAAAAACAACCATAAAACCAGTGCAAAAAAAAAGCAAGTCACATAACACTCACATGAATTGCTGCTGGCGACCTGGAATCGCACAGCAGCGGGGACATCAGTGACAAACAGTCACTCTGACGCATTTGATCCCAATGGATGTGGTCACAGGGGTAATGTCCAAGTCCATTGTGACCACGTCCATTGTGATGAAACGCATCAGAGTGACTATTTGGCACTGACGTCTCCACTGCTGTGTGATTCTGGGTTGCCAGCAGCAATTCATATGAGTGTTATTTGACTTGCTGTTGTTTTGCACTGTTTTTAATAAACATACTACACTATGATTGTACTCTCTGGCTCTGGCTGAGCTGCTTCGTTTTCCAGTTGGATACTTGTGTGGTGATTCAGGGGAGGTCTCTCTTCCATCCGATATCCAGGTCATGTACATTTAAGGCATTCGAGCTACTGTAATGGTAGCCATACCATCTGGTGAGTGTCCAACCTATTTGGTGATGGTGGTGACTCATGAGTGATATACATTACGTCACCTTGAAGTGATTATTGTCGCATATACTACTGCAGCTTGAAATGGCTCATAGTGACAGAGCAGTTAGATTAGGCCACTGGGTGCCAAGTGTTAATTGGCATGTGCACACACTCGCGCACGAATATACACGCGATGAACTGGCACAGCATATGTAACCTTGGTCCTTCACTCATTAAAATGAGCATGTGTGCAATGTGAACGAGCATGAGCATGAATCTGCACTGGCTTTTTGATGCTAGAAATCAGGTTTACCTTACACTCAGGTTCATTGGCTTCTAAATGTTCCCAGGTATGCAGATGCGCAGCCCTGCGAGTACAATGTTTTGTTCTGTGAAACTAGACACAGGATTCACTTCCCTGTCAGAACAAGACTTGAACTGTGTAGTGTGCACCAAAGAGGCTAGAATTTATTTGTGGCCACTGTGAAATGTGTGAACCTACTACCTCTACATAAAACTTCCAGTGAGCCTGTCTACCCCAAGAGACAGTGCCAATCCGACAACTATGGCAGATACAGGTATACAGGTATATATAATGACAGTACAAGGCCCTGACATGGTGTGAGATTAGTAAAGGAATGCAATGGTGACACAGGATTTTCAGAGTTTCTATTTGTGAAGATCCATTGTGTTTATTGTGAGCAGAGAAAACTGTGTTGTAAGTTTTCTTGGGGTTTGGTAGTTCCAGATCGGGCCTGGAGCTTGAATGTTCCAAAGTGTCTTAGGTGGGATGGAACCTTCAATCCTGTGTCCGGGATTTGCTGGATGCCTTCAGCCTGAGTGAGTACACAGGTGTGCAGTGTCATTATAAGCAAGGCCTGAGGATAGCTCAGAGCTCTCATTTTGGTGATAAGGCTCCAGCCAGGGAACAGGAGGCCTCATCCAGGGGTCAGGGGTGCCGCAACACAGGAGTCAGGTGGGCTTCTGTCAAGAGGTAAGAGTGTGGACCTCTCCAATATGGAGCTGTGAGCAAGAGAGCCAAGGATGTGGTGAGAGAGGCTGGGTTCTGAGGCAGGGTGTCTTAAGGCAGACACCTGTATGGCCAAGTTGGCATGTTTGTGTTTGCTGAAAAAAGGATATCAGAGAGAGCAGTGGTACTGCTAACCAGGGAGCCAAGTAACTTGAAATTTTTCAGTCGTTTGGTTTGTGAAGCCCTCTGAGGGCAACTATTTTGTATGGAACGGTAATTTAATTTTCAACTAAAATGGACTGCCACGCCCATATACTAAAGTTTGGAATTACAAATCTCACTAAAAACATCTACCACATTGTGCTAACGATCCCCCAGACCACTATACACTATACACACACACACACAGTTAAAAAAAAACTATAATTGGAAGAAGTGCATACCAATATCCCTTCATAATCTGGTAAAAGCTTTCAGCATAATGTACAGTCATTTTAACTGACAGAAACCTCAAGTTGGCTTTAATGGAGTTTGGTAAATCTAGGTCACAGTACAATGAACGAAAAGAAGAAAGATTAAGTGTAAAAAAATCTATGATGGATCTTCAGTTATCGGAGATGACATCAAAGTATTTTTCCTTTAATAAAATGATTAATTTAAGCAGAAACCCCAATTAATAAATAAAACACATTATGTGAAAATCAGATGTAAACCTTTAAAGCTTCATAAACCAATAAGTAATGTAACTGGAGTTCCCATTAGGACTAAAAATCACATAGCAGATTTTATTACTAGTTTGTTTACAGGAAAATACAAGCTTGTCATGTTCCATGCAGATGGCATTGGTATTACCGAAAAGGGATTGGATTTTTAAATTAAACTATTCTGGGAATATTACAATTGAAACCAAATAGGTATTGAGTATAAAAATATTTATTAGATATAGGTCTTTATGCAGAGAAATGGGTGCTCTCTAGTTGTGTACAATTTTACAATTTTGTTTTAGAAAACCTATGAGTGTCAAGCATTTTTTATATATATATATATATATATATATATATATATATATATATATATATATATATATATATACATTTTAAATATGTTTTTTTACCCTCTTTTATAAGTGATCACATACCCTCTGATCTTCCCAGTGAATTCCTGTGTAGGGAGGGGGGATAGCATGTCAGCACAATTCTTCAGTGAGAGAGTAGGTCCTTCTTCAGTCCAGCTGCCACAGGTGATGCTCTCCAGTGTGAAATGTATCCACTCTCTGGGCATTGGTAACCCTGCAATAAGTACTTACATGGCATAATTTAAATGCTAAGTTTACCGTTTGCAAAATAATATACATAAATTTGCAGCAAAAGAAGTGCATTTATTCATTTTTTGCAAATGAGCCTTCAAAGCTTTGCAACCATGATCAATGCACTGGCTCCTGTAGACACTTTCTCCGGCTCTATGTTGTACCAAGGTACAGTCTTTTAGCTACTGTTACTCATGTCAATGGACTACATATGCAGTAACCACTGCCCTTGTGTTCTCTTGAGAACTCCAAGTCTGTTTGTGGAAGATGCGACTTGTAGTTTATTCATTCACAGATCTCTGTGAATAAATACCATGGCTGTGTGAGGTCTACAGGACAAGACCTAGGGACGAATAGCAAACATTTGCATAAACATACATATATGTTTACATATATTACAAAACATGCTCAAACGGTCCATCTGCATTAATACCACCTTAGCTTTTCTTATACTTTTTGTAGTTTTGGATAGGGTGGGGAAGGCTAAAGCCCCGTACACACGAGTCGAAATTCGGCCAGGAATTTTCGTCCGACGACCGATCTGCCAATTTTCGGATTGTTAGTATGGCGCTTCCGACAACCGACTCCGACTTTTCGCCCGAAAAAATCCTGGTGTGCAGGCTATATAATTTTTGTCGATCATCAAAACACGTCCAATTTTCGTCTCATTAGTACAGATTTCGATGGGGAAAAATCTTATGAGCAAGACTAGGCATGCTCAGAGATGAAAGAACACAAACAAAGCAATTCAACACATGACATCACTTCTGAAGTAGAATTCTGTCATACGGGAAAATTTGTGTGCAGTCTAGAGCACATTCCAACCAACAGACACCACTCTGGACAAAAGACAGACGACCGGTCGGCGGAAATTAGTTGCGTGTGTACGAGGCTTTAGAACCCTTATCTGGTTTTTACTGCCACTTTGCGCACCACCTGTGAGATTTCCCCCTCACTTTCTGACAAAAGTTTCAGCAGACAGGAGGTGAGGGGAAATCTGGAACAGCTTCATGCCTACCCCTGCCCTACTAAAATAAGCATTTTTATTTCTGCTTGTGTTGCTGTTGGAACATTCCCCTCACTTTCTGTCAGGTGAAAGAATGTCAGCAGGACAAGAAGTGAGGGGAATTGTCACATAGATGCCAACAGTCTCAGATAGGCTTGGCTAGTCCCGTGTCTAGGTGCTCTGTGCCAATGATGCTGTGTCATGAGCTATCTCCTGAGATCACAGCATCACCATTACTTAAAGTTCTGAGTATGCGCAGTAACTCAATAAAGTGTATTAACTGTGTGTATTGCGGCTGCGCGTAGGTGGTCTCCACATAATTGGGGCAGGACCGCCTAGAAAATAGGGTGGGATCTGAGCAAGACTACCTGGAGAGTGGACATGTTAGATGTGGGCTATGGTTGGTTGTGACAGTGCCCTTTTGAATGGGACAAACATGTTGATAAGTATGTTATCACTAACGAAGCCCCGCACAACAGTAAACACACAAGCAGGATTCTAGCCCTTCACCATTCCATCAAAAACTGGGCTGGCCCATACACTCTAATAACTGTTGAAGTAAGATATCAGCAGAAGCATTAGGTAGCACTGCAAAACACAAAAAAATAGTCCAGGCGCTGATCCTGCAGACAAGTCCCTAGGTAATCATGGACCCCAAAAAAGTGGTAACGTGACACTGACCAATTGAATTGTTCAGAACCAAGGCTGCCAAACCCTTAACATGGGATGATGTCACAAACTGTAGATACTGGAAAAGAAGGGTGGCGCTCGCTGGTGTCTATGTAAAGCTTCGCTCTATGGATATTAGACTGGAGAGTGTCTCTTGGATAATAATAATGTTTGTTATTGTTAATGTTATCTTTATTTTCCTCAATAAATATCATTATTATTATCCAAGAGACACTCTCCAGTCTAATATCCATAGAGCGAAGCTTTACATAGACACCAGCGAGCGCCACCCTTCTTTTCCAGTATCTACAGGTAGCACTGCAAAGCAGATAGCAGAGCGTGCAAATGTAATGAGCAAATATGATTGCCCCCATGTACAAACAGTACAGTATATTATTACAAATTCTACATATAAATCAGGCTTATAAAATGTGTCACTAAATCTACAACAATAAAAACTATCAATAAATGCTATATTACATGCTGTTGATACTCTCCCCATCTCTATGGGATTCATTTTCTGCATTTTGCAAAAAACCTGGTTGAACCTGCAGTGCTATCTCCCCCCTTATGTCCATGTCCCCACTTCAGTTGGGGATTTCACAGAGCAGTATTGGCAGCTAGTAAACATACTCAGTTTTCAGTGAGTTTCTTTGCTAAGCATTTCCTTCTTGATCACATCTGAGGAGCCTACATGACTATAGAGCCACACATGTTGGCGTATACACAATTTTAAATTACAGCCCACTCAATCCATTCCTCCACCATGCCCACTAACCAGCTAAACACAATGGGGTTAGGATATTACATCCTGATTGATGGAGGCTTCACCTCCCTGTTATTCTAAGACACAGACTGGAGGGGCATAACACAGCCTGTGACTGTCAGAAAGCTGCCCACACCATGTTAGTGGCAAAAATAGTAAAGATTTGTTTTCAAATACTGTATATATGTGTATGACAATTTAAAAGTTTATTGATAATAATTATTTATTTTTATTTTAATTTTAAACATTGGACAAGCACTAGAGGTCTAGAAGCTCCTCCTGCCACTGTTTCCCTGCAGACAGGCTAGGAAAGAAATGGGTCATGTGACAGCTGTATATTGATTAGGAAAAAAGGTACTTAGATCCTTTTTTTATTAAAATAATTTACAATGTCATCATCCATATACAAAAAGAGAAGGGATAGTGTAAAATAAACAGCGTGTGTTTAGTATTACTTTAAGGGCCAATTTACACTATATTGATGCAGTAATGCATTCTGCATTGCACCCCAATGCACCTCACCAGCTGACTTGAGTTGCGCTCTGTTGTGTATATGTTATGCTGTGGAGCAATGCCAAAGTGTTACGTGCACTTTTTTGGTGCGCATTGATGCATTAGTCAGCCTATTTAAATCAATGGACTGTCCAAATGGAACACTTAATAATGGGCGTGTGCTAATGCAGCTCAATTATGAATACATAAATGTAAGAATATTTACATAAAATTTATCACTTTTACTTGTTTTCCTAAAAAAAAAAAAAAAAAAAAAAAAAAAACACTGACAAGACTATATATTTATTTCAAGGTAACCATTTACAGTAACTGTTGCGAAACTAATCTTTTATGCTTTTATAAAATACAGACATATCAGCATATTAGAGAAATAGTTTTTACAAGATTTGAGAATGTGTGGCAATTAGATTAAAAAAAAAAGTTTACACAATGTTGTTCAGGCTTATACAAAAAAATGAAAGGGACACTTTTTAATCAGAATATAGCATCAATTCATTTAAACTCCTGGAATATTGATCTGGTCAGTTAAGTATCAGAGGGGGTTTCTTAATTAATTTCAGCTGCTTTGGTGTTAATGAAATTAACAACAGGTGAACCCGATGGGCAAAAATGAGATGACCTCCAAAACAAGAATGCTTTTACAGGTGGAGGCCACTGACATTTTTCCCCCCTACTAATTGTTCTGACTTTTTCACTAGTTTTGCATTTGGCTAGGGTAAGTGTCACTACTGATAGCATGAGGAGATACCTGGACCCTATAGAGCAGTCTTTTTCAAACAGGGTGCCCAGGCACCCTGGTGTGCCCTGAGGTTTCTTCAGGGGTGCCTTGGCTAAATGCCTAAAAATTGCCCAAAATCTGTATATGAGCCAGCGTGTGGATGAAGTCTGCCCTTTTTGTTACACTAAAGCCCCGTACACACGTACTGAATGTCGGCCGAACGATCGACCGTCTTTTGTCCAGGGCTGTCCTGTCGGCTGAAAAGTGCTAAAGACTGCACACGAATTTTGTCGGCCAACAACAGCCGACTGCAGAAGTGATGTCATGTGATGGTTAACTTTCCGTGTGTTTTTTCTTCTCTGAGCATGCCCAGTCTTGCTAATCTGCTGTTTGTCGGCCGAATTCTGTACTGACTGGCGAACAATCGGCCGTTCTGGTGACGGCCAACAAATATTTTAAAAGTCTGCACGACAGATTCTGTTCGGCCGAAAATGCGCTGTCGGCTGTCGGAAGCATCATACTAACAAGCCTACAATCGGCCGATCGGTCGGCGGCCGAATATTTACGGCCGACAATCGGTACGTGTGTACGGGGCTTTAGTCACAAGTTTGCATCATCAGTTGATAAGGTGGATGTAAGTGGCCTGCATAGCATCCTTATTTGTGCCTCTCCATCAGCGTTGGCATCACATTAGTTGAGTGGAGAAAAATTGAGGGAGAACAGAAACATTGGAATACTAGTCGGTACCAGTTTGCCAAAGTATATTTGCTTTGGAAGAAGTAATCACCTCAAATGTTGGGTGTCCTACTTGGATTTGTGGATGTTGCTGCATTATGTTAACCATTTTACCACCGGAGGATTTTGCTGTCTTACGTCCAGGCCACTTTTTGCGATTCGGCACTGTGCGACTTTAACTGACAATTGCGCGGTCATGCAACGCCGTACCCAAACAAAATTTACGTCCTTTTTTCCCACAAACAGAGCTTTCTTTTGGTGGTATTTGATCACCTGTGCGATTTTAATTTTTTGCGATATTAATTAAAAAATGCGACAATTTTGAAAAAATAACAATATTTTTCTACTTTGACAGTTAAAAAATATCCAATATATTCAATTTTGTCATATATTTAGGCCAAAATGTATTTAGCTACATGTCTTTGACAAAAAAATTCTCAATGAGCGTATTTTTAACCGCTTTATGACTGGAAGGTTTTACTCCATTCCTGACGAGGCCATATTTTGCGATTCGGCACTGCATTACTTTAACGGACAATTGCGCGGTCGTGCAACGCTGTACCCAATTTAAATTTATGTCCTTTTTTCCCCCCACAAATAGAGCTTTCTTTTGGTGGTATTTGATCACCTGTTGCGATTTTTACTTTTTGCGCTATAAACAAAAAAAGAGCGACAATTTTGAAAAAATAACAATATTTTTCACATTTTTTTATATGAAATTCCCCCCCAAAAAATGTAAAAATCTAATTTTTTTTATCATTTTAGGCCAATTTGTTTTCTGCTACATATTTTTGGTAAAAAAAAAAAATCGCAATAAGCGTATTTTGATTGGTTTGCGCAAAAGTTATTGCGTTTACTAACTAAGGGAAAGATTTCTGTCATTTTTGGGGTTTTTTTTAACGAGTAATGGCGGCGATCTGCGATTTTTTTTGCGGGACTGCGACATTGCAGTGGACAGATCGGACCCTTGACTGACATGTTTGACACTTTTGGGGGTACATTACTACTTACTAATCAGTGCTATACATATGCACTGTTACTGTAAAAATGACACTGGCAGAGAAGGGGTTAATTTTTATTTGAGAGAGAGGGGTTAATGTATGCCTGGTACTTACTAACGTGTCGGTGGGGAGGTGACTGAGTGACACAGGGACAGATCGCAGGTTCAGCTATGCTGAACCCTGCAATCTGATCCTGTCTGTCACTTAGGAGATCCGCCCGCTTTGTTTACACAAGCGGGCGGATTTCCACACTAGATCCCAGACGATCGGGGAAGAGCAGTGGTGATCACCGCCGCTCCTCCCCTGGCCCGACTCCCGAGCCGCAGAGAGAGGGGAATGTCTGGTGACGTAGGTCTACATCGCCAGACGATAACGAGCCACTTTGCCGCAGTACAGTCAACGTGACTGGTCGGCAAGTGGTTAAACTATTAGAAAAGCTTTTACATTTTAGAATGGGGTGCCTCTAGCCTGTCCACAATTTTTAAAGAGTGCCTCAAGATTGTCCAAAGTTTTTAAAAGGTGCCTTAAATGAAAAAAGGTTGAGAAACACTGCTATAGACGTTACACAGGCAGTCCAACTCCTCCAGGACGGCACATCAATGCGTTCCATTGCCAGAAGGTTTGCTGTGTCTCCCAGAACAGTCTCAAAAGCATGGAGGAGACAGACAGTTACTCTAGGAGAGCTGGACAGGGCTGTAGAATGTCCTTAACCCATCAGCAGCACCGGTATCTGCTCCTTTGTGCAAAGAGGAACAGGATGAGCACTGCCAGAGCCCTACATAATGACCTCCAGCAGGCCACTGGTGTTAATGTCTCTGACCAAACAACCAGAAACAGACTTCATGAGGGTGAACTGAGGGCCCAAAATCCTCTAGTGGGCCCTGTGCTCATTGACTGGCACCATGGAGCTCGATTAGCGTTTTCCATTGAACACCAGAATTGGCAGGTCCGCCACTGGTGCCTTGTGCTTTTCACTGATGGGAGCAGGTTCACCCTGAGCATATGAGACAGACATGAAAGGGTCTGGAGAAGCCTTGGAGAACGTTATGTTGCCTGTAACATGATTCCGCATGACCAGTTTGGTGGTGGGTCAGTGATGGTCTTTGGAGGCATATTCATGGAGGGACACACAGACCTCTACAGGCTAGACAATGGCTCCCTGACTGCCATTAGGTATCGGGATGAAATCATTGTACCTATTGTTAGACCCTACGCTGGTGAAGTTGGTCCTGGGTTCCTCCTGTTGCACAACAATGCCCAGCCTCATGTGGCCAGAGTATGCAGCCAATTCCTGGAGGATGAAGGAATTGATACCATTGAATGGCCCCCAAGCTCGCCTGACCTAAATTCAATAAAACACCCCTGGGACATTAGGTTTCGGTCCATCCAACGTCGCCAGGTTACGCCTCAGTCTGTTCAGGAGCTCAGTGATGCCCTGGTCTAGATCTGGGAGGAAATACCCCAGGACACCATCCGTCATCTCATTAGGAGCATGCCCCAATGTAGTCAGGCATGTATACAAGCAAGTAGAGGCCTTTCAAATTACTGAGTAACATTTTGAGTTGCTGCAATGAAATTTCAGCAAAATGGACTAGCCTGCTGCATCATTTTTTCACTTTGATTTTTGGGGTGTCTTGGAATTCAGCCCTCTGTAGGTTGATAATTTTCATTTCCATCAAACAATGTGGCATCCTTTCATTTCTTACCCAGTCCATATCAGTATAGATGCATGCTATTTTTCTCCATTGAGATGTGATGTGTTTTCAAAGTGTTCCTTTAATTTTTTTGAGCAATGCAATTTAGACCTACACCTATAATGCATGTTATCCCTGTCTGCTCATTACCATTTCTCTTTTACATGTGGAATTTCTAAGCCAGAGCTCTGCTGCAAACAGATTATTTGCGAAAGACAATACAAGAATGAACACAAACTACTCATGCTGAATACATGGCCATGAACTGAAGACCATTCATACTGTAGTCTTATTTTTGAGTGTGGATATACCAAGGACCAGGGCCGCTGATGGGGGGGACCACCAGCCCTCTTGTAGGGGGCCCAGCACACAGGGGGGACCACACAGAGAGGGGGATTAGTGATGGACAACAAATACAGAAATCTTCCTCCAGCACCTGAATCAGATCTGTCCCTCTCCCTGCTATCAGCTTTTATCTGTTGAGAAAGAGACAGTCGTCCCTCACTAATCCCCCTCCCTTGTGTGCCCCCCTCCCAGCACTTATCTCTGCTCAGGAGTTTATTTGTAAATTGTAACTTTGTTTCTCTCTCTCTGTCTCTCTGATCACTGAGCTCCAACTGCGCAGCCTGTATATTTTTCTCATCTCATCTTGTTTTTTATTTAACATAGTTTTTTTAGATTTAGCAGGAATTATGCGAGTTATGTTATATATGTGTCTGATAATAGTGATTTTGTTGTAATTTTAGCTGAATATACCTTTCATATTTTCTTGGGGGGGCCCTGCCAGGTAGTCTGTACGGGGCCCCGCGATTTCTAACAGCAGCCTGGCCAAGGACATTTCTGGCGAAAGAGACAGGACTTGACCCATGCAGAAATGTATATTGCTTAGAGTAGTCATGTCCAAAGTCCGGTCCGCGAGCCATTTGCGGCCCGTCCTTTAGTTTTATGCAGCCCCCTGAGACACTGCTGACTTTTGTCAATGCCTCCTCACATCTCTGCCCCGATGCCGATGCGATGGCTCGGGGATGGGGCTTCTGGCCTCCCTCGGCAGCTCAGCTGCTCCCGAGTCCCGCTCCGCCCCCCGTTCGGCTCTATCTGCCGGGCACCGACCACGACTGCGGGGGAGTGCAGAATGCCTTCTCTCCTTCACCGCACACAGCCACCTGTAGGAGCCGACCAAGGATCCTGTGGAGTTGACCGAGGAGAGATCACTTCTACAAGCCTACTGCCTGTTTCTGTAAGTATGATATATGTGTGTGTGTGTGTATGTATGTGTGTGTGTGTATATATGTATGTATGTGTGTGTGTGTGTGTGTGTGTGTGTGTGTGTGTGTGTGTGTGTGTATGTGTCTGTGTATGTGTGTGTGTGTATGTGTGTGTGTGTGTGTGTGTGTGTGTGTATGTGTGTGTATGTGTGTATTGTGTTGGATTCGGACCAGAACAGTCCTCAGATATATCTACTGCCTACCCAATTGGTGAGATTAATGTGCGCACACTGAAATGACCAAACTCTGACCGTCGTCAAAATAGTTCATTCTGATTTTATTAGTTCCTCTTTCGTTCTTATAAAGACTGAGGAAAGTCATAAACAGGAAATAGTCATATATAATACGTATAAGGTGGTGATTGGATGATTGGAGTATCTATGTGTCTATGTCTTTCTTCCAGGACATCAAGAGGTCTTATTTTGGGTGTTGTCTCCATGTTCAATCGCCATCTTGCTTCTCCTAAAGGAGGGGTGATCTAATTGCATTTTGAGTAAGGTAGTGAATTTCAGCAGTAACATATCTACATGAGGTATGCACCATAAGGTGAAATAGGCATTTCACTAATATAACCAGTATTACATCCATTACAGTATGTGTGTATGTATGTGTGTGTGTGTGTGTGTGTATGTGTGTGTGTATGTGTGTATGTATGTATGTATTTATGTATGTGTGTATGTGTGTATGTGTGTGTATGTATGTGTGTGTGTATGTATGTATGTATGTATGTATGCGTGTATGTATGTATGTATGTATGTATGTATGTATGTATGTGTGTGTATATGTATGCATGTGTGTGTGCGTGTGTGTGTGTATATGTATGTATGTGTGTGTGTGTGTATGTATGTATGTGTGTGTGTATGTGTGTATGTATGTACAGTATGTATGTGTGTGTGTGTGTATGCATGTGTGTGTGTGTATGTATGTACTGTTTGTATGTATGTGTGTATGTATGGAGCTGACCGAGGAGGTGTCACTTCTACAATCCTACTGCCTGTTTCAGTAAGTGTGATTTTATTCATAAATAAAGTACTGATGCTTTTTATTTCATATATATATATATATATATATATATATATATATATATATATATATATATATGTGTGTGTGTGTGCATGTATGTATGTATGTGTATGTGTGTTTATATTTAATTTTAATGGTTCAAATGTCAGGCAAAATGGTCGGCCCTCATGCATGTTCACTTCATCAAATCTGGCCCCCTTTGAACAAAGTTTGGACACCATTGGCTTAGAGCTTTGAATGTTCTCCCAATATACTGTCAGCAGGAGACCCGATGCAATCAAGGACACATGAGATGTTGCAGGAAATATTCTGGACAGTTTGATGCAGATTAAAATGAACTACTTGCTGAAGACTGCTGCACTCTGAGCTTTTTTGCTCAATACACCCATATGCTGGGGAGTCTGGGGAAGCTCAGGAGATATTTAAGTGACCATCATTAATGCTTACAAGGTGTCACATTTTAACATCTCTGTGACAAATTCTTTCCTCTTTCTCTCGCTCTCTACTATATAGATGTTCAGTTGCAAAATGCCAGTCCTTTCAGATTTCTGCCTTATGCATGTTAGTCTGAAGAATTCCAAGATTGTCAAAGCAATACCTATAGAGTTTTATGGGTCAGAAATAGACAGGGTGGTGTGAGGTGTCTGAAAGTATGCAAAGGCTAGGTCTAATATAAGATTAAACCTAATTCCATGCTCACCATGACCAAATGACTCCAGAGGCTGGCAGGAGATTTCCAACCTCTTAATATTATTAGGAGTCATCCAAAGACGGCACAATACTCCACAGTATGTCAAACGTACACTTGCTTTACATACAGCAGAAGAAACATGGGGAACATTAAAACTTTTTGTGGGAGAACATGGAGGAACTGTAAAGATTCAACAATGGATTGGAAACATTCCTCAGAGATTTGCTCCATATTGACATGATAGCATCACACAGTGTGTCGGCTGCACATCCATGATGTGAATCTCCCATTCCACTACATCCCAAAGGTGCTCTATTAGATTGAGATCTGGTGACTGTGGAGGCCATTGAAGTACAGTGAGCTCATTGTTATGTTCAAGAAACCAGTGGTGAGATGATTTGAGCTTTGTGACATGGTGCATTATCCTGCTGGAAGGAGCCATCAGACGATGGGTACACTGTGGTCATAAAGAGATATATAAAAAAATATCTCCCACACCATTACACCCCCACCACCAGCATGAACTGTTGATACAAGGCAGGATGGACCAATGTTTTTATGTTGTTTATGCCAAATTCTGACCCTAGCATCTGAGTGTTGCAGCTAAAATCAAGACTCATCAGACCAGGCAACAGTTTCCAATCTTTAATTGTCCAATTTTGGTGAGCCTGTTTCAACTGTAGCCTCAGTTTCCTGTTCTTAGCTGACAGGAGTGGCACTGGTGTGGTCTTCTGCTGCTGTAGCCTATCTGCTTCAAGGTTCGATATGTTGTGCATTCAGAGATGGTATTATGCATACCTTGGTTGTAATGAGTGGCTGTTTGAGTTACTGTTGCCTTTCTATCATTTGGAACCAGTCTGTCCATTCTCAATCACATCAACAAGGCATTTTCGTCCACACAACTGTCACTCACTAGATATTTTCTCTTTTTTCGGGTCTTTCTCTGTAAACCATAGAGATAGTTGTGTGTGAAAATCCTAGTAGATCAGCAGTTTTTAAAATACTTAGACCAGCCCGTATGGCACCACCAACCATGCTACGTTCAAAATCACTTAAATCCCCTTTCTTCCCAATTTTGGTGCTCGGTTTGAAATTCAGCAACTTGTCTTCACCACGTCTAGATGCATAAATGAATTGAGTTGTTGCCATGTTCTTGGCTTATTAGCAATAGGGGTTACCAAGCAATGGAACAGGTGTACCTACTATAGTGGTCGATGGGTGTATTACAGTGATGGAGTGCCTTAAAGCAGGAACTGCACTGCATCTGAGAGACACTAACGCTAATTAATTTTAACATTCAAAGGCAACTCACCCATCCATCCATGTCTCCATGCTTTATATCAGTGGTGTCCAAACTTTGTTCAAAGAGGGCCAGATTTGATGAAGTGAACATGCGTGAGGGCCGACCATTTTGCCTGACATTTGAACCATTAAAATTAAATATACACACACATACACATACATACATACACACACACATATATATATATATATATATATAGGAAATAATAAGCATCAGTACTTTATTTATGAATGAAATCAAACTTACTGAAACATTCAGTAGGATTGTAGAAGTGACACCTCCTCGGTCAGCTCCATACACACATACATACACACATACATACTGTACATACATACACATACATACATACATACACATACATACATACATACATACATACATACATACACATACATACACACACACACATACATACATACATACACATACATACATACATACACATACATACATACATACATACATACACATACATACACACACACACACATACACACATACATACTGTACATACATACACATACATACATACACATACATACATACATACACATACATACATATACACACACACACACACACACATACATACATATACACACACACACACACACACACACACACACACACACACACACACATACATACATACATACATACACACATACATACATACACACACATATATTATACTTACAGAAACAGGCAGTAGGATTGTAGAAGTGACCTCTCCTCGGTCAACTCCACAGGATCCTTGGTCAGCTCCTACAGGTGGCTGTGTGCGGTGAAGGAAAGAAGACATTCTGCACTCCCGTGCAGTCGTGGGCGGCGCCCGGCAGATAGAGCCGAGCGGGGGGCGGAGCGGGACTCGGGAGCAGCTGAGCTGCCGAGGGAGGCCAGAGGCCCCGCCCCCAAGCCATTGCATCGGCATCGGGGTGGAGATGTGAGGAGGCATTGACAAAAGTCAGCAGTGTCTCAGGTGGCCGCATAAAACTAAAGGACGGGCCGCAACTGGCCCACGGGCCGGACTTTGGACATGACTGCTTTATATTATTGAAAAATCGCCCCGCTAGCATTTCTGGCTGTAGACATCTTGAGTAAGGGCAGATGATGTATGTAGCATTTACTACCCGAAATACTCCTGCCCTTCTAAAATCTCCCGGAATGTATGACTTCATTTGCCTAGGCCTGGAAAGCAGGAAGTAACTGAAGAAATGTTACAAAAAAAAAAAAAGTTTAAAACAGGTAAATATAATATAGTTTCCTATCTATTTACTAATATTAGCAGCATAAGGATTAAAGATAGTCAATATTGTTTGAGAGTGAGGTTTCTCTGTAAAAAGTATCGGAAGCCACAATTTTTTCTTGTTTTGAAAAGAAAAAGAAAGGGTTGTATCCTTTTTCAGGTTTTTATTGCTGTCTGTGCACCAACTGAGAAATTCACTCTCACCATTTGTCTTGGTGAACATTTTCACTGGGACTAAAAGTAGGTGAAAATCACAAAAATTTTGGTTGTCATCAGAACAAGAATAGAGGGAAAATCTTCCAATGCGGATGTTTGTTCCAGTTACAATTGTCTAATAGTAGCGTGTAAATCTTTCACAGATTTCGAAAACACCAAAAAGGAAAAGGGATTTAACAATGGCCTACTTTATCCAAACAAATAATTTTAGATATTCTCTAAATATGAGAGGTTTATGTGTGAAAATACATGGTCACTTGGCTTCTAGCCATGGGATATATGTGGACAACGTAGCTTGGGTAGGGGAATTTTAAAGAATAGAAATAAAGAAGGAAATTTCTATTTTGCATTTTTTCCTTAACTTTCAGAAGGTTTATCAAATTTTTTATCTGGCCCGAACCTTTTCTGCACTCATTTCACTATATGTTGTGTATGGTAAAAAGGATCAAGTGAAATGTATTTTACAGAAACATTTTGCTTTTTATAAAGACAGTTAATGTGCTGAAAATGTCACCCAAAATGTATTAGTTATTTGAAGAATCTATCCTAAAGGAATATACATACTGTATGTACTGTGTTTGCCACACTTCAATTTTACTATTTAAAGAGGTTGTAAACCCAAAAAATTTTTTTTTTTTTTTTCAACCTGAAAGAGAAACACATAATGAGCTAGTATGCATCGCATACTAGCTCATTATGAAATACTTACCTTAGAACGAGCCCCCACCGTGCCACCCGCTTACCTCTATGACGGGTGACATGTTCAGTCGCCCGTCTTCTGGGATCGCGGCATCCGGCCATCTGATTGGCTGGAGCCGTGGTGACGTCACTCCCACGGGAGCTGACGGTCACGGCACGGGGCTCTGAAGGAACGGCACCAGCGGCCGTTCCTTCAGAGCGCATGCGCCAGTGACGTCACTGGCTGCATGTAAGGTAAATATCTCCTAAACGGTAGCTTTATCTTAGGCTTACCTATAGGTGAAAGTTGCAGAGGAGGGTTTACTTCCTCTTTAAAGTGTAACTCCACTTTCGTGGGGAAAAAAAATAGCAAATAAAGAAAAAAAACATATAGCATATACAACTGCGACACAAGTCATATTATAATTAAATGTTATTAAAAATTGCCTTTCCTTTTCAAGCTGCAAACACTGCAATTTTCTGAAAATGCAATGCAATATGGCTACCTAGAGGAGTTCTGTACACAGAATGTGTACTGACCACACCCCAGAGGCATAATTTCCTATTTGTGTGATTGGATCACCAATTTTCCTAGAAGTCTGCACTAAAATTTCAGATTTCAGGCATCCCCTGGAACAAAAATGTCATTTTTGGTGAGATACTCCCAATAGGAACACGTCTAAAGGGATGCAGGCCCAGCAGATTTCCTCATTAATGCTCTGCAGGTGCACAGCGGATTGATAATTTTGAAACCACTCCCATTAGACTTACTAAGCACAGGGGCACAGAGGAACAAACAGTAATTTGTTCAGAATAACAAAAGGTAGGAATCTGCAACAAAGTTTTTTGTACATAGATCACCCAGAGGGGAATGTTTTTTTCTCAACAGAAGTGGAGTTACGCTTTAAAGCTATTAAAAAATGACCATTCACTTTCTGTCTCCAACTGTTGTCCTTTTTTAAAACTACTAAAAAACTCTTGTGACTTGTTTGTGATATGCAATCTTGGAGGCATTCTGTGCAGGCAGTTACTCTAGGAGAGCTGGACAGGGCCGTAGAAGGTCCTTAATCTATCAGCAGAACTGGTATCTGCTCTTTTGTGCAAGGAGGAACAGGAGGGACACTCTCAGAGCCCTACAAAATGACCAAACGATCAGAAACAGAATTCATGAGGGTGGCCTGACATCCTCCAGTGTGCCCTGTGCTCACTGCTGGGCACCGTGGAGCTTGATTGGCATTTTGGTAAGGGTAGAAAGTTTCCGCGCTTATGGTTGAAATAAAGATGGCTGCAGCCTACCTCGAAATATAGCGAAGCTATATCGAATGAATGAAGATAGGTATGGAGGTAAATGGCACTGCCACAGTGTAAATATTAAATATGGGTTAGGGTGTGTACATTTAAATCTGGGGCAAAAATTAGTAAAATAAGGATAAAATCTGGTGGACTAAAAAGGTATGTTCTAAATATGTGCAATAAATAATGTATGTAAAAAATTAAAATTGATTAATGATATAGTGGGTGGTGGTATAAATACAATAAATAAATTTGTGATAGATGAACGTGAATAAATACTGTCAGATATATATAAAGAAATGTGTAAAAATGGATCTGTAGGTGTACAAAATAAAGTGATTACATGAATAAATATTAAACCCACTCAGGTGATAGTGGTTCAATGAATAAAGTGCATATATCAAAGACCGTGTTCAGATAAAGTGCATATAACGTGCTCAGAATAATTAAACCACTTTATAAAAAATGTGTATAAAACCAGTAGCCTCAGATAAAAATTTCATAAAAGTCCATATAAATCAGCAGCAATAGATATATACAGTGGGTACGGAAAGTATTCAGACCCCCTTAAATGTTTCACTCTTTGTTATATTGCAGCCATTTGCTAAAATCATTTAAGTTCATTCTTCTTCCTCATGAATGTACACATAGCACCCATACTGACAGAAAAACACAGAATTGTTGACATTGTTGCAGATTTATTAAAAAATAAAAACTGAAATATCACATGGTCCTAAGTATTCAGACCCTTTGCTCAGTATTTAGTAGAAGCCCCCTTTTGATCTAATACAGCCAGGAGTCTTTTTGGGAAAGATGCAACAAGTCTTTCACACCTGGATTTGGGGATCCTCTGCCATTCCTCCTTGCAGATCCTCTCCAGTTCTGTCAGGTTGGATGGTAAACGTTGGTGGACAGCCATTTTTAGGTCTCTCCAGAGATGCTCAATTGGGTTTAAGTCAGGGCTCTGGCTGGGCCATTCAAGAACAGTCACGGAGTTGTTGTGAAGCCACTCCTTCGTTATTTTAGCTGTGTGCTTAGGGTCATTGTCTTGTTGGAAGGTAAACCTTCGGCCCAGTCTGAGGTCCAGAGCACTCTGGAGAAGGTTTTTGTCCAGGATATCCCTGTACTTGGCTGCATTCATCTTTCCCTCGATTGCAACCAGTCGTCCTGTCCCTACAGCTGAAAAACACCCCCACAGCATGATGCTGCCACCACCATGCTTCACTGTTGGGACTGTATTGGACAGGTGATGAGCAGTGCCTGGTTTTCTCCACACATACCGCTTAGAATTAAGGCCAAAAAGTTCTATTTTGGTCTCATCAGACCAGAGAATCTTATTTCTCACCATCTTGGAGTCCTTCAGGTGTTTTTTAGCAAACTCCATGCGGGCTTTCATGTGTCTTACACTGAGGAGAGGCTTCCGTCGGGCCACTCTGCCATAAAGCCCCGACTGGTGGAGGGCTGCAGTGATGGTTGACTTTCTACAACTTTCTCCCATCTCCTGACTGCATCTCTGGAGCTCAGCCACAGTGATCTTTGGGTTCTTCTTTACCTCTCTCACCAAGGCTCTTCTCCCCCGATAGCTCAGTTTGGCCGGACGGCCAGCTCTAGGAAGGGTTCTGGTCGTCCCAAACGTCTTCCATTTGAGGATTATGGAGGCCACTGTGCTCTTAGGAACCTTAAGTGCAGCAGAAATCTTTTTGTAACCTTGGCCAGATCTGTGCCTTGCCACAATTCTGTCTCTGAGCTCTTCAGGCAGTTCCTTTGACCTCATGATTCTCATTTGCTCTGACATGCATTGTGATCTGGAAGGTCTTATATAGACAGGTGTGTGGCTTTCCTAATCAAGTCCAATCAGTATAATCAAACACAGCTGGACTCAAATGAAGGTGTAGAACCATCTCAAGGATGATCAGAAGAAATGGAAAGCACCTGAGTTAAATATATGAGTGTCACAGCAAAGGGTCTGAATACTTAGGACCATGTGATATTTCAGTTTTTCTTTTTTAATAAATCTGCAACAATGTCAACAATTCTGTGTTTTTCCGTCAGTATGGGGTGCTATGTGTACATTCATGAGGAAGAAGAATGAACTTAAATGATTTTAGCAAATGGCTGCAATATAACAAAGAGTGAAAAATTTAAGGGGGTCTGAATACTTTCCGTATCCACTGTATATAATGATAATCACAATTGAGTCCATACACCAAATCTAAACAAACTCCAAAGAAAGTGAGGAAAAAGTGGATTCCGGGTGATAAATAGGGATGGGGGTGCTCAATGGAGGAATAAGTGCTCCCCTCCTCTTGATCCCGCACTCACCAGAGGGTAATACCCCTACAGGGGTAACCAGCGTGAAATATATCTCCTGGGGGTCCCTCAAATGCTTGTCCAGATATCCACTTGTTCCAAGATAGGAATCAATAGGCAGTAAATCCTCAGTCATATACCGATAACATAGTAATAGGGAACCGTATCCAGGAAATGTGAAGAAGAAAAAACTCCAATAGTGAAGTATTGCTAAAACAACTTTCACTTTATTGTTAAAAACAATACATGGTACTCACATTTGGCATTAGCAGACATGCACATATGTATTTAGGGACCGCAAGACCCTCGTGTAGCGGTGTAGCGATGTAGCGGTGCCCTTCCGGGACGCGATGCGCTCCACCGACCGGATCTGCGTCTCACTCACAGGGCAGCGGAACTGACGTGACCACGCTCTACGCGTTTCATCATCAATGACGTCATCAGCGTAATCGTGCTCTGTACAGACACGCCCCTCACATAACACCCGTGGAGATATATTTCATGCTGGTTACCCCTGTAGGGGTATTACCCTCTGGTGAGTGCGGGATCAAGAGAAGGGGAGCACTTATTCCTCATATAATCATATAATCAATTTTAATTTTTTACATACATTATTTATTGCATATATTTAGAACATACCTTTTTAGTCCACCAGATTTTATCCTTATATTACTCATTTCTGCCCCAGATTTAAATGTACACACCCTAACCCATATTTAATATTTACACTGTGGCAGTGCCATTTACCTCCATACCTATCTTCATTGATTGGCATTTGCCATTGAACTCTAGAATTGGTAGGAGGTCCACCACTAGCGCCCTGTGCTTTTCACAGATGAGAGCAGGTTCACCTTGAGTACATGGGACAGACATGAAAGGGTCTGGAGAAGCCATGGAGAATGTTATGCTGCCTGTAACATCGTTCAGCATGACCAGTTTGGTGGTGGGTCAGTGATAGTCTGGGGAGACATATTCATGGAGGGACGCACAGACCTCTACATGCTAGACAATGGCACTCTGACTGCCATTAGGTATCAGGATGAAATCCTCTGACCCATTGTCAGACCCTACGCTGGTGCAGTGGGTTCTGGGTTTCTCCTGGTACACGGCAATGCTTTGCCTCATGTGGCAAAAGTATGCAGCCAGTTCCTGGAGAATGAAAGAATTGATACCATTGAATGGCCTCCATGCTCGTCTGACCAAAATCCAATAGAACAGCTCCGGGACATTATGTTTCGGTTCATCTGATGCCACCAGGTTGCACTTGACTCTGTTGATGAGCTCAGTGATGCCCTGGTCTAGATCTGGGAGGAAATACCCCAGGACACCATCTGTCGTCACATTAGGAGCATGTCCCTACATTGTCAGGCATGCATACAAGCATGTGGAAGCCATACAAACTACTGAGTACCATTTTAAGTTGCTGCAAAGAAATTTCAGCAAATAGACTAGCCTGCTGCATTATTTTTTCACTTTGATTTTCACGTTGTCTTTGAATTCAGCCCTCTGTAGTTGATCATTTTCATTTCCATCAAACAATGTGGCATCCTTTAATTCCTAACACATTACCCAGTCCATATCAGTATAGATATACAGCATGATATTTTTCACCAATGAGATCTGATGTGTTTTCAAAGTGTTCCTTTCATTTTTTTGAGCAGCGTATTTGTAAACGGGTCCCTAAAAGTTCCATTAGGAAAGGAACTGATGCCAGTGGTGGACATATAAAATGGAATGTAACACTTTGTGATATATTGGCATTACATGTAAATGGTAAATTGAGAATATACCATACATACACACATGGGCCAGAAGGCCAGAATAGACTAGATACTTTGCATATCTCATTAAAATAACTGTAACTGCTGTCCAAACTCCCCCCCCCCCCCTGTTCCTATATCCTCTATTATATCTTATGTTTTTGTAGTGTCTTTATCTTAGCCTATGGGCTTGCAGTTACAAGGTTTAATACCTGAAATATGAACATACAGTATGCTTTGTTTTATGCAGGGCAAAGGAACTGGTTCACTTTAACTTAGGCCTCCCCAACAGCATATACAGTCAGGCCCATAAATATTGGGACATCGAAACAATTCTAATCTTTTTGGCTCTATACACCACCACAATGGATTTGAAAGGAAACAAACAAGATGTGCTTTAACTGCAGACTTTCAGCTTTATTTTGAGAGTATTTAAATCCAACTCAGGTGAACGGTGTAGGAATTACAACAGTTTGTACATGTGCCTCCCACTTTTTAACCACTTGCCGCCCGCCCACCGTCAATTGACGGCGGAGCGGTGCGACCATTATCCTGGGAAGACGTCATATGACGTGATCCCAGAAAACAGGGCAGGCGCGCGATCGTGTGCGCGCCCCCTGCACTGCCGGTGTCGGGTGTCCCCGGGACACCCCCCGTCACCGGCAGGGGGGAAACAGCCAATGGGCATGGTTGTTTCCCACATGATCGGCTGTGTTCCAATGACACAGCCGATCACAATAAAGGAGCCCGGAAGATGACCGCGCATGTGCGATCGGGAGCGCGCATCGCGGTCCTGTCGGTGGCGCTGTGTTCCGTAGGAACACAGCTGTCACCGGCAGTAGTAAACAGTCACTGACAGTGACTGTTTACTATGTGATCGGCTGTGAATCCATTCACAGCCGATCACAAAATGTAAACAAAGAGCAGTAACTCACTGTTACTAGCTCTACTCCCCTCACGCAGCTTCCAGTGTGAGGAGAGCAGAGCTAGAAATAGTGAGTTACTGCTCTGTGTACCTGTAAAAGTAAAATCACAAAAATAAATGTCCCCACACAGTCCTCAGCCCCCCCCCAATTGCACCCAATTGCACCCAATTGCACCAATTGCAACAGTCACCTCATCAGTGCCCAGAAATTGACACCCATAAGGCTACGTTCACATGTGAGCGTAGCGATCGCGGGCAGAATCACCGCGATTCTGCCCGCGATCCGGAAATCATTGCAAATTGCGGGACGCCTGTGCGTTGCCCGTGATTTGCAATAGCACCCCAAATGCTGTGCGATGCCGCGATTTCCACCTGCCGAATCGTGGTAACATTGCGCAAACAACGCATGACGCCCAAAAAAGGTACAAGAGCTTCTTTGGCGCGTCATGCGTTGTTTGCTTGATGTTACCGCGATTCGGCAGGCGGAAATCGCAGCAACATCGCACAGCGTTTGGGGTGCTATTGCAAATCACGGGCAACGCACAGGCGTCCCGCCATTTGCAATGATTTCTGGATCGCGGGCAGAATCGCAGTGATTCTGCTCATGATCGCTACGCTCACATGTGAACGTAGCCTAAAGTTCACCTGTCACCAAAGACTGCCATCAGTACCGCCGTGCACCATCACCCGTCACCTGTCACCCATCAGTGACCATCGCCCGTCACCTGTCACCCCATCAATCACCGTCACCTGTCACCCCATCAGTCATCGTCATCTGTCACCCTATCAATCATCGTCACTTGTCACCCCATCAGTGATCGTCACTTGTCACCCCATCAATCATCGTCACTTGTCACCCCGTCAGTGATTGTCATCTGTCACCCCATCAATCATCGTCACTTGTCACCTCATCAATCATCGTCACCTGTCACCTCATCAATCATCGTCACCTGTCACCCCATCAGTCATCGTCACCTGTCACCCCATCAGTCATCGTCACCTGTTTGCCATATACATGCAATCACTTACTGACCGCCTAACGACTGTATGCGTTGGCCATTAAAAGCTAAATACTGGGGTTATGGCAGCAGATAGCTGCCATAACCCCGGTAGTTTTTGAAAAGGCGGGCGGTCAGCTTTCAGATAAGGGTGGTCCCAGTGGCGGATTTGCCGCGGAATTACCCTTACGGTGCAGGGGAAGAGGTGCCCCCCCCCTCCTGCCGCGTCCCAGACGTTTTCCCAGCTTACCGGACCCGCCGGCAGCAGGGGAAAACTATCTGGTCCCGGATCCTCAGAGACAGGAAGTCGAGTGAGGGCAAGATGGCCCTCACTCGACTCTATGGTCTTGGAGGACTGGATCTACATCAAAAGACGTTGCCTAGCAACCGTTTTAAAAGGCCGCTTTTTTTTTTTTCCTTTTTCAACAATTTTTTTTTCTTTTTTAGTGTAGTTGTGAGGTCTTTTTGACCCCAGATCTCACAATAAAGAGGACCTGTCATGCCTATTTCTATTACAAGGGATGTTTACATTCCTTGTAATAGGAATAAAAATGATCAAAACATTTTTTTTTAAACTGTGTAAAAATAAAAAAATAATAAATAAAATAAATAGGAAAAAAAAAAAAAAATTTAAAGCGCCCTGTCCCCGTTAGCTTGTGCGCAGAAGCAAACGCATACCCAAGTCCCGCCCACATATGTAAACGGTGTTCAAACCATACATGTGAGGTATCTCCGCGATCGTTAGAGCGAGAGCAATAATTTTAGCCCTAGACCTCCTCTGTAACTCTAAGCTAGTAACCTGCAGAAATTTTTAAAATGTTGCCTATGGGGATTTTTAAGTACCAATGTTTGGCGCCATTCTGTGAGCATGCGCAATTTTGAAGCATGACATGTTGGGTATCTAATTACTCGGTGTAACATTATCTTTCACATTATGGAAAAAAATTGGGCTAAATTTACTGTTTTCTTATTTTTTAGTTAAAAAAAGTGAATTTTTTTCAAAAAAATCGCATTTGGAAGACTGCTGCGCAAATATGGTGTGATAAAAAATATTGCAATGATCTCCATTTTATTCTCTAGGGTCTCTGCTAAAAAAATATATAATGTTTGGGAGTTCTAAGTAGTTTTCTAGCAAAAAATTGATTTTAGCTTGTAAACACCAAGTGTCAAAAATAGGCCCAGTCTTAAAGTGGATAAATGGACAACTTTGTGAAAAGTGCTACTTGGATGTTAGGCCTATGTATGTGGCCAGGCTGTGAAAAAGTGTTACACATGTGGTATCGCGATACTCAGGTGGAATGGCAGAATGTATTTTGGGGTGCAATTTTTTCTATGTACATGCTATGTGTTAGAAATATTGCATAAATGGACAGCTTTGTGTAAAAAAAATGTGTTTTCATTTTCTTTTCACATTTTCCAAAAACTTGTGGAAAAAAATGACATATTCAAAAGACTCATTATTAGTGTTGAGCGAACACGGACTGTATTATTCGTGTTCGTACCGAATAATTGGATTTTTTGTACCCGAACACGGACACGGACACTTTACTGTATGTTCGGGTAAAAATCCGTGTTCGGTCGTTTTATTTCCAGGTTTTGCATGCTTTGGCGCTCTTTTCATGGCGGGCTTTCAACAGCCAATCAACAATCGTTTAACTGGTGTGCCTTAAGCCATCCCAGCCATGCCTGCAAATGTCTCAGTAGCTGTGATTGGCCGTCTGAAGCATGTGACCAAGTCTTTATAAGTTCCAGGCAGCCGCAACGTCTTCATTCTGCTGCTTAGATCAGGGACAGAGCACACATCAACGTGCTGGCTGCTGATTAGGGAAAGACAGGCAGGAAAAAACCATTTGTGTCCGGATAGAATTGAGGGACAGGTCGGAGTGTTTAGGCAGGGCGAGTTGTAGGCATTTTAGGGATAGAGTCTGCTGAATTATAGGGTCAGTGTCTTCTACAAAGTACAATCGATATTGCTGTGTGGGGGGTGGGGTGACTCTGCACTCAATCCTGATCTACAATCTCTTCTCAATCCTGTTAGGGAGAGGCTGCTGCTGCTGAATTTTAGGGAAACTGTGTTCTACAAACTACAATCGATATTGCTGTGTGGTGTGGGATAGGAGATAGGCAGGTGTCAGTGATCCACATCCATTTTTCTGTGTGTGAGCTGCAGTGAACACAATCTTTTTGGGCTGCAGTGAACACAATCTTTTTGGGGTGCAGTGAACAACGTCCTTTTTGGGGTGCAGTGAACAAAATCTTTTTGGGGTGCAGTGAACAAAATCCTTTTTGGGGTGCAGTGAACAACATCCTCTTTGGGGTGCAGTGAACACAATCTTTTTGGGGTGCAGTGAACAAAATCCTTTGTGGGGTGCAGTGAACACAATCTTTGTGGGGTGCAGTGAACAAAATCCTTTTTGGGGTGCAGTGAACACAATCTTTTTGGGGTGCAGTGAACAAAATCCTTTGTGGGGTGCAGTGAACACAATCTTTGTGGGGTGCAGTGAACACAATCTTTTTGGGGTGCAGTGAACAACATCCTTTTTGGGGTGCAGTGAACAAAATCCTTTTTGGGGTGCAGTGAACAACATCCTTTTTGGGGTGCAGTGAACAAAATCCTTTTAGGGTGCAGTGAACACAATCTTTGTGGGGTACAGTGAACAGAATCTTTGTGGGGTGCAGTGAACACAATCTTTGGGGGGTACAGTGAACACAATCTTTTTGGGGTACAGTGAACAAAATCCTTTGTGGGGTGCAGTGAACACAATCTTTGTGGGGTGCAGTGAACACAATCTTTTTGGGGTGCAGTGAACAAAATCCTTTGTGGGGTGCAGTGAACACAATCTTTGTGGGGTGCAGTGAACACAATCTTTTTGGGGTGGAGTGAACAAAATCCTTTTTGGGGTGCAGTGAACAACATCCTTTTTGGGGTGCAGTGAACAAAATCCTTTTTGGGGTGCAGTGAACACAATCTTTTTGGGGTGCAGTGAACAAAATCCTTTGTGGGGTGCAGTGAACACAATCTGTGTGGGGTGCAGTGAACACAATCTTTTTGGGGTGCAGTGAACAAAATCCTTTTTGGGGTGCAGCGAACAACATCCTTTTTGGGGTGCAGTGAACAAAATCCTTTTTGGGGTGCAGTGAACACAATCTTTTTGGGGTGCAGTGAACAAAATCCTTTGTGGGGTGCAGTGAACACAATCTTTGTGGGGTACAGTGAACAGAATCTTTGTGGGGTGCAGTGAACACAATCTTTGGGGGTACAGTGAACACAGTCTTTTTGGGGTGCAGTGAACAAAATCCTTTGTGGGGTGCAGTGAACACAATCTTTGGGGGGTACAGTGAACACAATCTTTTTGGGGTGCAGTGAACAAAATCCTTTGTGGGGTGCAGTGAACACAATCTTTGTGGGGTGCAGTGAACACAATCTTTTTGGGGTGCAGTGAACAAAATCCTTTGTGGGGTGCAGTGAACACAATCTTTGTGGGGTACAGTGAACAGAATCTTTGTGGGGTGCAGTGAACACAATCTTTGGGGGGTACAGTGAACACAATCTTTTTGGGGTGCAGTGAACAAAATCCTTTGTGGGGTGCAGTGAACACAATCTTTGGGGGGTACAGTGAACACAATCTTTTTGGGGTGCAGTGAACAAAATCCTTTGTGGGGTGCAGTGAACACAATCTTTTTGGGGTGCAGTGAACAAAATCCTTTTTGGGGTGCAGTGAACAACATCCTTTTTGGGGTGCAGTGAACACAATCTTTTTGGGGTGCAGTGAACAAAATCCTTTGTGGGGTGCAGTGAACACAATCTTTGTGGGGTACAGGGAACAGAATCTTTGTGGGGTGCAGTGAACACAATCTTTGGGGGGTACAGTGAACAAAATCTTTTTGGGGTGCAGTGAACAAAATCCTTTTAGGGTGCAGTGAACACAATCTTTGTGGGGTGCAGTGAACAAAATCCTTTTTGAGGTGCAGTGAACACAATCTTTGTGGGGTGCAGTGAACACAATCTTTGTGGGGTACAGTGAACACAATCTCATACTTCTGAAGATTTGAGGGTGCTGCCTGTTCCATACTCCTCCTCCTACTGCTCAACCATCCTTTTAGGGGTACAAACAATAGTAATTGGGGCCTAGTGTGGTGGTGTACGTGTGAGATACATACACTTTCTTTTTGATCATATTTTCTATTCCGCTATTCAATTAAAACCTTTGGGGATCAATTAAATTGCGTGATAGTCTGTGTCGGTACGTGTGAGATCCACCTTTCCAAGTTTTTGGGGTTCATCTCATACTTCTGAAGATTTGAGGGTGCTGCCTGTTCCATACTCCTCCTCCTACTCCTCAACCATCCTTTTAGGGGTACAAACAATAGTAATTGGGGCCTAGTGTGGTGGTGTACGTGTGAGATACATACACTTTCTTTTTGATCATATTTTCTATTCCGCTATTCAATTAAAACCTTTGGGGATCAATTAAATTGCGTGATAGTCTGTGTCGGTACGTGTGAGATCCACATTTCCAAGTTTTTGGGGTTCATCTCATACTTCTGAAGATTTGAGGGTGCTGCCTGTTCCATACTCCTCCTCCTACTCCTCAACCATCCTTTTAGGGGTACAAACAATAGTAATTGGGGCCTAGTGTGGTGGTGTACGTGTGAGATACATACACTTTCTTTTTGATCATATTTTCTATTCCGCTATTCAATTAAAACCTTTGGGGATCAATTAAATTGCGTGATAGTCTGTGTCGGTACGTGTGAGATCCACCTTTCCAAGTTTTTGGGGTTCATCTCATACTTCTGAAGATTTGAGGGTGCTGCCTGTTCCATACTCCTCCTCCTACTGCTCAACCATCCTTTTAGGGGTACAAACAATAGTAATTGGGGCCTAGTGTGGTGGTGTACGTGTGAGATACATACACTTTCTTTTTGATCATATTTCCTATTCCGCTATTCAATAAAAACCTTTGAGGATCAATTGAATTGCGGGATATTTTGTGTCGGTACGTGTGAGATCCACCTTTCCAAGTTTTTGAGGTTCATCTCATACTTCTGAAGATTTGAGGGTGCTGTCTGTTCCATACTCCTCCTACTCCTCATCCATCCTTTTAGGGGTAGAAACAATAGTAATTGGGGCCTAGTGTGGTTTTGTACGTGCGAGATACATACACTTTTTTGGATCATATTTCCTATTCCGCTATTCAATAAAAACCTTTCTAGGGCAAGATCTTAAATTACAGAAATATGAGGAGACCGTCAAATAAGGGCCGTGGCCTGGGTCGTGGTGCTGCTGGTAGAGCTCCTGTTGCAAGGAGAGGACGTGGTCGATCTGTGCCAGCTACACGCACAAGTGAAACACCTTCCTCAAGTGTGAGTAGGCGACAGAACCTGCATCAGTATTTGGTAGGGCATCATACGCCCCTAGAAGTGATGAGGCCAGAACAAGTGGAGGCGATAGTAGATTGGTTTGCTGCTGACAGTGCCTCCAGTTCCTTCACATTGTCTCCCACCCAGTCTACTGCAGAAAGGTCACAGTTGGCACCTGCTGCCGATGTCCAACCGTCTTTCACCTCACCCCCTTGCAAATCAGGCAAGCAGTCTGAGCCCCAAGCCATACAGCAGTCTCTTCTTCTTTTTGATGACTCTGTCAGCAGGGTTTCCCAGGGCCATCCACCTAGCCCTGCCCCAGAAGTGGAAGAGATTGAGTGCAGCGATGCCCAACCACTTATTTCTCAAGATGAGTACATGCAAGGATCATCGCAGCACGTCTCCGATGATGACGAAACGCAGGTGCCAACTGCTGCGGCGTTCAGCATTGTGGAGACCGACAAGGAGGGCAGGGGTGAAGACTGGGTGGAAGATGATGTGGAGGACGATGAGGTCCTCGACCCCACATGGAATGAACGTCATGCAGGTGACCTGAGTAGTTTGGAGGAAGAGGCGGTGGTCGCACAGAGCCACCAGCACAGCAGAAGAGGGAGCAGGGTGCAGAAGCGGAGCGGCCGTGCCCTAGACACTACGCCCGCTACTGCCCAACGCAGCAAGGGAACGAGCGCACCAAAGTCAGCTCAAAGGAGTTCTCTAGCGTGGAAGTTCTTTAGAAAATGTGCTGATGACAGGACACGAGTGGTTTGCACCCTGTGCAATCAGAGCTTGAAGCGAGGCATAAACCTTCTCAACCTGAGCACAACCTGCATGATCAGGCATCTAAGTGCAAAGCACAAGCTGCAGTGGAGTACACACCTTCAAAACCAAGAAATGTCTCTGGCTCATCCTGCTTCCTCTTCTGCTGCAGTCTCGGCCGCTCCAGCCACATCTGTAGTGATACCGGCACCTGCCACCCCGCAAACAGACGATCTGTCAGCAACACCACCACCTGGGTCACCAACAACCATCTCCACAATGTCCCGTGGAAGCGTTCAGCTTTCCATCTCCCAAACACTTGAGAGGAAGAGGAAGTACCCCCCTACCCACCCGCGATCCCTGGCCCTGAATGCCAGCATTTCAAAATTATTGGCCTTTGAAATGCTGTCATTCCGTCTGGTGGAGACGCACAGTTTTAAAAACCTTATGTCGGTGGCTGTCCCACAGTACGTCGTGCCCAGCCGCCACTACTTTTCCAGGCAAGCCATCCCTTCCCTGCACAACCAAGTGGGGGAAAAAATCAGGTGTGCACTGCGCAACGCCATCTGTGCCAAGGTCCACCTAACTACCGATACGTGGACCAGTAAGCACGGTCAGGGGCGTTATATCTCCCTAACGGCACACTGGGTAAATGCAGTGGCGGATGGGCCTGAGGCGGATAGCAATTTGGCGCATGTCCTTCCACCACCGAGGATTGCAGGGCGCTTCAGTTTGCCTCCTGTTCCTAACTCCTCCTACTCCGCTTCCTCATCCTCTACCGCCTCCTCATCCGGACAGCGTAACACCTTCACCACCAACTTCAGCACGGCCAGGGGTAAACGACAGCAGGCAGTTTTACAACTTGCCTCTTTGGGGGACAAACCACACACCGAGTTGTGGAGGAGCATGGAACAGCAGACAAATGAGTGGTTGCTGCCAGCGAGCCTCAAGCCCGGCCTGGGCGAAATCTCATAGCAGCTCTGGGCCTAGCCGGTTTGACGCACATCCCTTGCCTGGCGCATGTGCTGAATTTGGTGGTGCAGAGGTTCCTTAAAAACTACCCCGATATGTCAGAGCTGCTGCAGAAAGTGCGGGCCGTTTGTGCGCACTTTCGGCGTTCTCACCCTGCTGCTGCTCGCCTGGCAGCGCTGCAGCGTAACTTCGGCCTTCCCGCTCACCGCCTCATATGTGACGTGCCCACAAGGTGGAACTCCACCTTGCACATGCTGGAAAGACTGTGCGAGCAGCAGCAGGCCATAGTGGAGTTTCAGCTGCAGCACGCACGCGTGAGTCGCTCTGCGGAACAGCACCACTTCACCACCAATAACTGGGCCTCCATGCGAGACCTGTGTGCCTTGTTGCGCTGTTTTCAGTACTCCACCAACATGGCCAGTGGCAATGACGCCGTTCTCAGCTTAACTATCCCACTTCTATGCCTCCTTGAAAAAACAATTCGGGCGATGATGGAAGAGGATGTGGCACAGGATGAGGAGGAGGAGGAGGATGAAGAGGTAACATTTCCAAGGCTTTCAGGGCAGTCATTCGCAAGGGGCTCCAAGGGTGGGTTCCTGCACACACAAACGCCAGGGACACAATTGTCCAGCAGGGGCACAGTTCTGGAGGATGAGGAGGATGAGGAGGAGGAGGAGCTGGAGGAGGAGATGGAACCATGTTCACAGCAGGGTGGCACCCAGGCCAGCTCATGGCCATCACTGGTGCGTGGCTGGGGGGATACAGAGGACACGGACGATACACCTCCCACAGAGGACAGCCTTTCGTTTCCTCTGGGCAGCCTGGCACACATGAGCGATTACATGCTGCAGTGTCTCCACAACGACCGCCGAGTTGCCCACATTCTAACTTGTGCTGATTACTGGGTGGCCACGCTGCTGGATCCCCGTTACAAGGACAACGTACCGTCCTTAATTCACTCACTGGAGCGCGATCGCAAGATGCGCGAGTACAAGCGCACGCTGGTAGACGCCATGCTGCTGGCATTCCCATCTGACAGCGGGGCCGCAGTGGAAGCACAAGGCAGAGGAGGAGGAGGAGGAGGTCGCCAACGCAACCAGGGCACCGCCAGCACCTCAGAAGGCAGGGTTAGCATGGCCGAAATGTGGAAAAGCTTTGTCAGCACGCCACAACAAACAGCAGCACCAGCAGCTCAGATGGAACGTCTTAGCAGGAGGCAGCATTTTACCAACATGGTGGAGCAGTATGTGTGCACACGCCTACATGTAGTGATTGAGGGGTCTTCCCCCTTCAACTTCTGGGTCTCCAAATTGGGCACATGGCCTGAGCTTGCCCTTTACGCCTTGGAGGTGCTGGCGTGCCCTGCAGCCAGTGTATTATCTGAACGGGTATTTAGCACGGCTGGGGGCGTTATAACAGACAAGCGCAGCCGCCTGTCCAGAGACAATGTGGACAAGCTCACGTTCATTAAAATGAACCAGGCATGGATCCCACGGGACTTTTCCGTACCTTATGCAGAATAGCAATGGATACCGACCTTACCCACCCATTGTTCCATTTTTGCTCTTTCTCACTCTTTTGGGGTGTACCCTCATTTAAAATTTGTGAAAAGAAGCAGTGTTGGCTACCTCGTCCTCCTCCTCAGGGCCAGATTAACGTAGGGGCTATTGGAGCTGCAGCTCCAGGCCCCTACCTTTTATATAGGCCCCGGGTTGGCCATATTCACTGTTACCGCTCTTCTGTCACTTGTAAACACAGAAGTCTGGCTTCTATGCTCGCTTCCCCAGGCAGCACCCTCAGAACCTCCCCACACAGCGCGAAGGCCGGACGGGACATACTAAAACATTTAATGTGAAAATGGCTTAATGTAGCTTAATGTGTAATAAATTGCCTAAACCATAACCAATTGCCCTGAAACTTTGCACAGACTAAGTTTTTAACTGTTCTAATATATCCTAGAATTTTCATGTAGTTTGGTCTTCCAGGAGGCAAACTGGGGACATTAAGCTTGTTTTTTGGGGAGCTTAATGTGGCTTAACGTACAAAAAAGAGCTTAGATGTTAACCAATTTCCCCCAAACTTCACACAATAGAAGACTCTATTTGTGCTAAGATAGTCTGAAAATTTTAGCTCATTTGGTAAATCAAACCAAAAGTTATTCACATTAAGCTATTTTTGTACAATACTAAAACGTTTAATGTCCTTAGCTTATTGTGAAAAGAGCTTAATGTACCAAAATCTGCCTTAACCTCAACCAATTGTCCTGAAACTTTGCACAGCCCAAGTTCTGCACTTCCCAAAGCTATCCTGGAGGTTTCATCGATTTTGGTCTCCCACGTGGAAAACTGGGGACATTAAGCTCTTTTTTTGGGGAGCTTAATGTGGCTTAACGTACAAAAAAGAGCTTAGATGTGAACCAATTTCCCCCAAACTTGGCACAAAAGAAGAGCCTATCAATTCCAACATATTCTGAAAATTTCAGATCATTTGGTAAATCACACCAAAAGTTATTCACATTAAGCTCTTTTTGTACAATACTAAAACGTTTAATGTCCTTAGCTTAATGTGAAAAGAGCTTAATGTACCAAAATGTGCCTAAACCTCAACCAATTGTCTTGAAACTTTGCACAGCCCAAGTTCTGCACTTCCCTCAGCTATCCTGGAGGTTTCATCGATTTTGGTCTCCCACGTGGAAAACTGGGGACATTAAGCTCTTTTTTTGGGGCGTTTAATGTGGCTTAACGTACAAAAAAGAGCCTATATGTGAACCAATTTCCCTCAAACTTGGCACAATAGAAGAGTCTGTCTATTCCAACATATTCTGAAAATTTCAAATCATTTGGTAAATCACACCAAAAGTTATTCACATTAAGCTCTTTTTAGCAATCATAAAAACGCATAGCTTAATGTGAAAAGAGCTTAACGTACCAAAATGTGCCTAAACCTCAACCAATTGTCTTGAAACTTTGCACAGCCCAAGTTCTGCACTTCCCTCAGCTATCCTGGAGGTTTCATCGATTTTGGTCTCCCACGTGGAAAACTGGGGACATTAAGCTCTTTTTTTGGGGCGCTTAATGTGGCTTAACGTACAAAAAAGAGCCTAGATGTGAACCAATTTCCCCCAAACTTGGCACAATAGAAGAGTCTATCAATTCCAACATATTCTGAAAATTTCAGATCATTTGGTAAATCACACTAAAAGTTATTCACATTAAGCTCTTTTTAGCAATCATAAAAACGCATAGCTTAATGTGAAAAGAGCTTAACGTACTAAAATGTGCCTAAACCTCAACCAATTGTCTTGAAACTTTGCACAGCCCAAGTTCTGCACTTCCCTAAGATATCCTGGAGGTTTCATCGATTTTGGTCTCCCACGTGGAAAACTGGGGACATTAAGCTCTTTTTTTGGGGCGTTTAATGTGGCTTAACGTACAAAAAAGAGCCTATATGTGAACCAATTTCCCTCAAACTTGGCACAATAGAAGAGTCTGTCTATTCCAACATATTCTGAAAATTTCAGATCATTTGGTAAAGCACACCAAAAGTTATTCACATTAAGCTCTTTTTAGCAATCATAAAAACGCATAGCTTAATGTGAAAAGAGCTTAACGTACCAAAATGTGCCTAAACCTCAACCAATTGTCTTGAAACTTTGCACAGTCCAAGTTCTGCACTTCCCAAAGCTATCCTGGAGGTTTCATCGATTTTGGTCTCCCATGTGGAAAACTGGGGACATTAAGCTCTTTTTTTGGGGCGCTTAATGTGGCTTAACGTACAAAAAAGAGCTTAGATGTGAACCAATTTCCCCCAAACTTGGCACAATAGAAGAGTCTATCAATTCCAACATATTCTGAAAATTTCAGATCATTTGGTAAATCACACCAAAAGTTATTCACATTAAGCTCTATTTTGCAATCATAAAAACGCATAGCTTAATGTGAAAAGAGCTTAACGTACCAAAATGTGCCTAAACCTCAACCAATTGTCTTGAAACTTTGCACAGTCCAAGTTCTGCACTTCCCAAAGCTATCCTGGAGGTTTCATCGATTTTGGTCTCCCACACGGAAAACTGGGGACATTAAACTCTTTTTTTGGGGAGCTTAATGTGGCTTAACGTACAAAAAAGAGCTTAGATGTGAACCAATTTCCCCCAAACTTGGCACAATAAGTAATAAGGCCACAGTAAGCTTCACAAAAAGCAAGCTAAATGCAGTGGTGGCTGGTGAAGTTTTAAGATGGGGGGGTGCAAGACCCCGCCCTTCTATTTTGACCCCTCCCATTTATAAGAAGCCCCACCCCTTATAGACTCCACCCATTTTGTCCCCTATATTTTGCTTGCGTGAACAAATTCTCCCAATATATCACATATTAAGGGGTCTCTCAGTACTAGTATATCCCATAATAGGGAGCAGGGGCCCTATTATGGGATATACTGTGAGAGACACCCTATTATGGGATACACTTACTGAGAGTGGCACAAACCCCACAGTACAGACCCCCTAGCACAAACCCCACAGTACAGACCCCCTAGCACAAACCCCACAGTACAGGCCCCCTAGCACTAATGCCACAGTACAGGCCCCCTAGCACTAATCCCACAGTACAGGCACCCTTTCAATGTAGTGACCAGCGTACAGGCCCACTTTCAATGCAGTGACCAGCATACATGCCCCATTCAATGTAGTGACCAGCGTACATGCCCCCTTTCAATGTAGTGACCAGCATTCATGCCCCTTTCATCTATCCATCCAGCAATGGCATGGCATGGATGGCAGGCAATGGATGGCAATGGCATGGATGGCAGACAATGGATGGCAATGGCATGGATGGCAGGCAATGGATGGCAATGGCATGGATGGCAGGCAATGGATGGCAATGGCATGGCATGGATGGCAGGCAATGGATGGCAATGGCATGGCATGGATGGCAGGCAACGGATGGCAATGGCATGGCATGGATGGCAGGCAATGGATGGCAATGGCATGGCATGGATGGCAGGCAATGGATGGCAATGGCATGGATGGCAGGCAATGGATGGCAATGGCATGGATGGCAGGCAATGGATGGCAATGGCATGGCATGGCATGGATGGCAGGCAATATCAAGGCATGCATTTTTTTTGTGGAGTGGACAGAGGCCTGAGGAGGAGGAGGACTGAGGACTTACCGGGCTGCTGCTGCACAGGGCTGGACTCGTCTCTCTCTTCTGACCCGAGGCCTGGATCCGAATGCGGTCTGCCGTCTGTCCACGAAGAAGGCCCGCCGCCGCCCGACCCGACTCCTGGTCTCCGTCTCCTCCTGGTCCTGGACTGGTCCTCCTGGTCAAGCGGCGACTCGGCGTCGGCGAGAGCTCTGAGCGGACGGGAGTCTTCTATCTTCTCTCAGCCGCGGGAAGGAATGGAACCCGGAAGGCAGAAGCGGTGATCGTGACGTGTGGGGCGGTGCACCGCCCCATGCGTCACGTGACCAAATGATGTCCTTCTGTGATTGGTCCAGGCTGGAGTCTGGACCAATCACAGCCAGGTGGGGGTGGCCAAGCGCTCTTTTCTGCACCCAGGTTACGCCCCCAGAAGGCAGCCAATCGGCGCCTCTTCTGGGTCATAAAGCCCACCCCCCCTTTAGCCACCACATAGGCTGGTCAGACCGGCGAACGGATTTTTTTTTCCTAACTTTATTGTTTTTTTGTCCTTTTTTTTTCTTTTTTTTTAGGGGGGGGGGCGGCGCCCTGGCGCCCCCTATGCACGGGCCGCCACTGGCTAAATGTAAGCTCTTTTTACATTAAGCTGTTGACATTAAATGTTTTAGGAATGTAAAAGGAAGCTTAATGTGAATAACTTTTGGTGTGATTAACCAAATGATCTGAAATTTTCAGAATATGTTGGAATCGATAGACTCTTCTATAGTGCCAAGTTTGGGGGAAATTGGTTCACATCTAAGCTCTTTTTTGTACGTTAAGCCACATTAAGCTCCCAAAAAAAAGAGCTTAATGTCCCCAGTTTTCCGTGTGGGAGACCAAAATCGATGAAACCTCCAGGATAGCTTTGGGAAGCGTAGGACTTGGGCTGTGCAAAGTTTCAAGACAATTGGTTGAGGTTTAGGCACATTTTGGTACGTTAAGCTCTTTTCACATTAAGCCATGCGTTTTTATGATTGCTAAAAAGAGCTTAATGTGAATAACTTTTGGTTTGATTTACCAAATGATCTGAAATTTTCAGAATATGTTGGAATAGACAGACTCTTCTATTGTGCCAAGTTTGAGGGAAATTGGTACACATCTAGGCTCTTTTTTGTACGTTAAGCCACATTAAGCGCCCCAAAAAAAGAGCTTAATGTCCCCAGTTTTCCACATGGGAGACCAAAATCGATGAAACCTCCAGGATAGCTTTGGGAAGTGCAGAACTTGGGCTGTGCAAAGTTTCAAGACAATTGGTTGAGGTTTAGGCACATTTTGGTACATTAAGCTCTTTTCACATTAAGCCAATGCGTTTTTATGATTGCAAAATAAAGCTTAATGTTAATAACTTTTGGTGTGATTTACCAAATGATCTGAAATTTTCAGAATATGTTGGAATTGATAGGCTCTTCTATTGTGCCAAGTTTGGGGGAAATTGGTTCACATCTAAGCTCTTTTTTGTACATTAAGCCACATTAAGCTCCCCAAAAAAAGAGCTTAATGTCCCCAGTTTTCCGTGTGGGAGACCAAAATTGATGAAACCTCCAGGATAGCTTATGGAAGTAAAGAACTTGGGCTGTGCAAAGTTTCAAGACAATTGGTTGAGGTTTAGGCACATTTTGGTACGTTAAGCTCTTTTCACATTAAGCCACGTGTTTTTATGATTGCTAAAAACAGCTTAATGTGAATAACTTTTGGTGTGATTTACCAAATGATCTGAAATTTTCAGAATATGTTGGAATTGATAAATTCTTCTATTGTGCCAAGTTTGGGGGAAATTGGTTCACATCTAAGCTCTTTTTTGCACGTTAAGCCACATTAAGCTCCCCAAAAAAAGAGCTTAATGTCCCCAGTTTTCCGTGTGGGAGACCAAAATCGATGAAACCTCCAGGATAACTTTGGGAAGTGCAGAACTTGGGCTGTGCAAAGTTTCAAGACAATTGGTTGAGGTTTAGGCACATTTTGGTACATTAAGCTCTTTTCACATTAAGCTAAGGACATTAAATGTTTTAGTATTGTACAAAAAGAGCTTAATGTGAATAACTTTTGGTGTGATTTACCAAATGATCTGAAATTTTCAGAATATGTTGGAATAGATAGACTCTTCTATTGTGCCAAGTTTGGGGGAAATTGGTTCACATCTAAGCTCTTTTTTGTACGTTAAGCCACATTAAGCTCCCCAAAAAAAGAGCTTAATGTCCCCAGTTTTCCGTGTGGGAGACCAAAATCGATGAAACCTCCAGGATAGCTTTGGGAAGTGTAGAACGTGGGCTGTGCAAAGTTTCAGGACAATTGGTTGAGGTTAAGGCACATTTTGGTACATTAAGCTCTTTTTATATTAAGCCGTGGACATTAAACGTTTTAGTATTGTAAAAAAATAGCTTAATGTGAATAACTTTTGGTGTGATTTACCAAATGAGCTAAAAATTTCAGACTATCTTAGCATCAATAGAGTCTTCTATTGTGTGAAGTTTGGGGGAAATTGGTTAACATCTAAGCTTTTTTTTGTACGTTAAGCCACATTAAGCTCCCCAAAAAACAAGCTTAATGTCCCTTGTTTGCCTCCTGGAAGACCAAACTACATGAAACTTCTAGGGTATATTAGGAAAGTTAAAAACTTAGTCTGCGCAAAGTTTCAGGGCAATTGATTATGGTTTAGGCACTTTATTACACATTAAGCTACATTAAGCCATTTTCACATTAAATGTTTTAGTATGTCCCAGGCCGGACAAGGAGGGACAGTTGCCGATGCATGGATGTGTTTATGGGCTTCAGAGACAGCATCCCATGTTGAATTAGGCATGCATGGCTGCACCCTTCCTCCTCTGGGTGCATGGTTAAGGCCCTTCAAAATCCTCAGCACCAAGCCCATGATGCTCTTAATCCGGCCCTGGTCCTCCTCCACCGCCGCTTCCACCTACACCGCCCATAGGTGTGCGCAGCCTATTGCATTAAGGTGTGCACCCCAAAGTTGAAATACACATGCATGTGTTTGCCAGCAGGGAGAGTAATGTATCGGGGCCATGTACCTGTAAGCAAAGAGAAATAGAGCAGAGCAGGTCCGAGGGATCTTTCCCATCTCCTCACTGGCAATGCTATGTGCCCTAGGTGATTAGGGTGTGCCCAGGCACACCCGGCACACCCTGTGCGCATGCCTATGTCACCGCCACATCCACCACCACCTCAACCTCCCTCCTACTCCATATGGGCCTCGTCCTTCAGAGATGAAGAAGAACATTGTTTTATTTTTCTGTTTTTTTTTTGTTGTTTTAAGTTATTTCCCTATCCACATTTGTTTGCAGAGCACTTGCCATGCTCTTAATTACGTTTTGCTGCCATTTGCAGCACTCTAGCCCTTTCCTTTGGTGTTTTAGAGCCATTTTAGTGCCTTAAAGTTCGGGTCCCCATTGACTTCAATGGGGTTCGGTGTCCGGGAAAAGTTCGGTAAAAGTCCGGGACACGGACCCGGACTTTTTTTTAAAGTTCGGCCGAACCCGTCGAACACGGACATCTAGGTGTCCGCTCAACCCTACTCATTATGCCTCAAAAATTATACGTTGGGCTGTTTGCTTTCCAAAATGGGGTCATTTTATGGGGGTTTCCATTGTCCTGGTGCTCCAGGGCCTTCAAAAGTGCGATAGGTTGTCAGGAAATTATATGTGTAATTTGTGCTCCTAGAATGCCGGACGGTACTACTTGGATGTTAGGCCTCTGTATGTAACCAGGCTGTGAAAAAGTCTCACACATGTGGTATCGCCATACTCAGGAGGAGTAGTAGAATGTGTTTTGGGGTGTAGTTGCAAGTATACATATGCTGTGTGAGAGAAATAACCTGTTAATAAGTCAATTTGTAAAAAAAATCTTCATTTTGCAAAGAGTTGTGGGAAAAAATGACAACTTCAAAAAACTCACAATGCCCCTTATTAAATACCTTGGAATGTCTACTTTCCAAAAAAGGGTCATTTGGGGGGTATTTGTACTTTCCTGACTTTTTAGTGTCTCAAGAAATGAGATAGGCCTTCAGTACATCAGGTGTGGTCAAGTGTAATCAATTTTCAATAATTAGCACAATAACTTGTGGACTCTATAAATTTCACAAAGACCAAATAATATACACTTATTTGAGTTATTTTTACCAAAGATAAGTAGCAGTATAAATTTTGGCCAAAATTTGTGAAGAAAAATTACTCATTTGCTAAATTTTATGACAGAAACAAAGAAAAATGCGTTTTTTCACAATATTTTCAGTCTTTTTTTATTTATAGCACAAAAAATAAAAAACCCAGTAGTGATTAAATACCATCAAAAGAAAGCTCTATTTGTGTGAAAAAAAGGACACAAATTTTTTATGTGTACAGTGTTGCATGACAGTGCACTGTAGGCAAGTGGTTAAGGGACCAAAAGTAATCGGACAGATTAACAATCATAAATCAAACTTTCACTTTTTAATATTTGGTTGCAAATCCTTTGCAGTCAATTACAGCCTGAAGTCTGGAACGCATAGACATCACCAGACGCTGGGTTTCATCCCTGGTGATGCTCTGCCAGGCCTCTACTGCAACTGTCTTCAGTTCCTGCTTGCATGTTCCCTTCAGTTTTGTCTTCGGCAAGTGAAATGCATGCACAATCGGATTCAGGTAAGGTGATTGACTTGGCTATTGCATAACATTCCACTTCTTTCCCTTAAAAAACTCTTTGGTTGCTTTCGCAGTATGCTTCGGGTCATTGTCCATCTGCACTGTGAAGCGACCGTCCAATGAGTTCTGAAGCATTTGGCTAAATATGAGCAGATAATATTGCCCAAATTACTTCAGAATTCATCCTGCTGCTTTTGTCAGCAGTCACATCATCAAAAAATACAAGAGAACCAGTTCCTTTGGCAGCCATACATGCCCACACAATGACACTACCACCACCATGCTTCACTGATGAGGTGATATGCTTTGGATCATGAGTAGTTCCTTTCCTTCTCCATACTCTTCTCTTCCCATCACTCTGGTACAAGTTGATCTTGATCTCATCTGTCTATAGGATGTTGTTCCAGAACTGTGAAGGCTTTTTTAGATGTTGTTTGGCAAACTCGAATCTGGCCTTCCTGTTTTTGAGGCTCACCAATGATTTACATCTTGTGGTGAACCTTCTGTATTCTTTCTGGTGAAGTCTTCTCTTGATTGTTGACTTTTACACACATACACCTACCTCCTGGAGAGTGTTCTTGATTTGGCTAACTGTTGTGAAGGGTGTTTTTTTCACCAGGGAAAGAACTCTTCGGTCATCCACCACAGTTGTTTTCCGTGGTCTTCTGGGTCTTTTGGTGTTGCTGAGCTCACCAGTGCATTCTTTCTTTTTAAGGATGTTCCAAACAGTTGATTTGGCCACATCTAATGTTTTTGCTATCTCTCTGATGGGTTTGTTTTGTTTTTCAGCTTAATGGTGGCTTGCTTCACTGATAGTGACAGCTCTTTGGATCTCATATTGGGAGTTGACAGCAACAGATTCCAAATGCAAATAGCACACTTGAAATTAACTCTGGACCTTTTATCTGCTCCTTGTAAATGGGATAATGAGGGAATAAACACACACCTGGCCATGGAACAGCTGAGCAGCCAATTGTCCCATTACTTTTGGTCCCTTAAAAAGTGGGATGCACATATAAAAACTGTTGTAATTCCTACACCTTTCACCTGATTTGGATGAAAGCTGAAAGTCTGCAGTTAAAGCACATCTTGTTTGTTTCATTTCAAATCCATTGTGGTGGTGTATAGAGCCAAAAAGATTAGAATTGTGCCGATGTCCCAAAATTTATGGACGTGACTGTACACTATATCACCAAAATTATTGGGGCGCCTGCCTCTACACACACATGAGTTGGCACACCCTTTGCAGCTATAACTCTTTTGCGAAGAACATACCTGCCTTTCATTCTTCCATAGCCCCATCCAGCCATTTGGAGTAAAAGACCTATGTAGGCTACATGTCACTGGAGTTGTAGCTTACATGAGCCTATGAACCACTTGACAGCACAGATTGGACCAGCACAATCACATGGATTGAGTCACACACTCATGCATACCAGAAGTACCACAAATTTTTTAAGCTTGTGACACTGAAGGGAGCAGAGAGGGAGCGAGGGAAAGGTAGGTAAATGGAGATTTAAAGCAGCTCTGTTGCTTTGCCCTGAAGTGCAGGTTTGCTTTAAGGCAAAGAGCTACAGAAATACCTTGGATTGCAAGCATAATTTGTTCCAGAAACATGCTTGTAATCTAAAGCACCTGTATGCTAAAGCAAATTTACCCATAAGAAATAATGGAAACTCAGATGATTTGTTCCACAACCACTCAACCACTCAACCACCACACAACCATTCCCACAACAATTCATATAAAAATGAGGATGCCAATACATAATACAGTACAGTATAAAGTGTATGGTGTGTACAGTTAGTGGCCAGAGGTCCTTGGGCAATGCGAACAGTAGAAGAATCATAGTTTTAATGTAAAAAAAAAAAAAGTGAAATTACGCTCACAATGTTAAAAACAATATCCCGTGTTAAGGAGTCTGGTTCTCATCCATGTAAAGCCGCTGATGTATACAGTAAAGCTGCTGGTGTATACATTACTGTAAGTGGCCAGATGCCTGGGTGCGCTGGTGGCTCCCAGTGCTTCCTGGAGAACTCGGAAACATTCGGACACACTCGGGAACTGTTGACACTTTGGGGTTCTCTGAACACCCGTTACCCCTGCCCCACCGAGCTGGGAGTGTCTCAGAGTGTCTCAGAGTTCTCCAGGAAGTACTGGGAGCCACCAGCGCCCCCGGACCTCAGGTCACATACAGTACTGTATACACCAGCACCTTTACTGTATACACCAGTACCTTTACTGTATACACCAGCGGCTTTACATGAAAGAGCACCAGACTCCTTAACGTGGGATATACATTGTGAGTGTAACTCCATTTTCTTTTTACATAAAAAAATGTGAAACTGTGATCTTTCTATTGATCGTCTTGTAAGACAGCTCTCACATATTAAGTTACAATTTTTTTAAAAATGTTGTTCGTCCTGCAAAACGCTTGTATACCACATTACTTGCAAACCAAAGTATTACTGTACTATAAAAATAATAACTTAACCTTTCAGATTGGATGTTGGGCACATGGTTTACAAGGAAATCCTGATGAAATCTTGAATAAGTAAATAGAAATATGCGAAAAGACCAAAGTTCTCCAAAGGTTGTAGTGCAATGTTGTAAGATACTGTTGTGACAAGCTAAAAAGATCATTAACTTTATTCTCACACTTGGTATCTTATTGTTCTTGTTCTACACTTTCATTGTCTTGGTAGCTATAAAATGGCCCCAGCTGGACAAGGCATGTGGACATTTTATTTCATGCATTTTAAGTGACTGAAGCGTTGGAGTTTAGGAAAGTCAAAGCAGTGGCGTAGCGTGGGTTGTCAGCACCCGGGGCAAGGCAAGTAATTTGTGCCCTCTAACCCGTGGGATTTTAGCACTCGAGTCTCTTCCACTAGATTAGGTAAAGAAATCCTTACCCCCTAAGCACATGTATTGTTTGTTATGAAAATACTGATGTAATTAAAGTAAAATGCATCTAAATACAAGCTTGAATGACCAGCGTGCCCCCTTTCAATGCAGAGAGACCAGCGTGCCCCCTTTCAATGCAGAATGACCAGCGTGCCCCCTTTCAATGCAGAGAGACCAGCATACCCCCTTTCAATGCAGAATGACCAGCGTGCCCCCATTCAATGCAGAGAGACCAGCGTGCCCCCTTTCAATGCAGAATGACCAGCGTGCCCCCATTCAATGCAGAGAGACCAGCGTGCCCCCTTTCAATGCAGAGAGACCAGTGTGCCCCCTTTCAATGCAGAATGACCAGTGTGCCCCCTTTTAATGCAGAGAGACCAGCGTGCCCCCTTTCAATGCAGAATGAACAGCGTGCCCCCTTTCAATGCAGAATGACCAGCATGCCCCCTTTCAATGCAGAATGACCAGCGTGCCCCCTTTCAATGCAGAGAGACCAGCGTGCCCCCTTTCAATGCAGAATTACCAGTGTGCCCCCCTTCAATGTAGAGAGATCATCGTGCCCCCTTTCATTGCAGACAGACCAGAGAGACTTACCTGCAGCGACAGCTTTTCCTCAGTTCCCCGCGTCTCCGAGTCCTCCCGCCTCCTCCTCGGCCAATGGCATGCAATCGCCTTTCGGCCAATCAGGAAGCAGGTCTCGGACCTTGCGGCTAAACTGACTGAGCAGTGAAGAGAGGCGGCATAGGCGGGGCTTGGCTTGCAACGCCACCCCACCCTACACCAATGGACAGGTGAGGCACAGTCCAGCCCCGCCCTGACCCGCCATTTTCAGCCATAGGGCGGCTGCGCTGGACATCTCCCAGCCTAAAGATGGAGGCAGCCGCAGACCGTGTGTGAACTGTGTATGTCAGAGTCAAACAGACAGAGTGACACTGCAGATGCGCCCCCCCCAGATGTTGCGCCCGGTGCGGCCGCCCCCCCCCCCCTGCACCCCCCACGCTACGCCACTTTGTCCAAGCAACTAAAAAAATGAACATTTTAGTCCTTTAACAACACAATTCAAAATCTACAACAGCCAATAAAACCGCTTGCCCTGCCGAAGATTTAACCCCCTTCCTGCCCAGGCCATTTTTTGCAATACAGAACTGCTTTACTTTAAATGACAATTGCGCAGTCATGCAATGCTTTCTTTTGGTGGTATTTGATCACCTCTGCGGTTTTAATTTTTTGCAGTATAAACAAAAAAAGATCGACAATTTTGAAAAAAACAATATTTTTTACTTTCTGCTATAAACATATCCAATAAAAAAAAAATGAAAAAAATTATATTTTTTCATCAATTTAGGCCAATATGTATTCTGCAACATATTTTTTGATAAAAAAAATCCCCAAAGGATTGGTTTCCCCATAAGTTATAGCGTCTACAAACTATGGGACTAAACTTATAGACCAACTGACACTTTTTACACTTTTTGGGGACCAGTGACACTAAAACAGTGATCAGTGCTAAAAAATATACACTGTCACTGTACTAATGACACTGGCTGGGAAGGGGTTAACATCAGGGGCGATGAAAGGGTTAACTATGTGCCTAGCCAGTGTTTTTTACAATGTGGGAGGTGCTTTTACTAGGGTAAGGCATGGATCTATGTCCCTGCTTTGCAGGTGCACAGGATCCATGTCTTCTTCACTGACAAAACAGTGATCTGCCTTGTTTACAGACTGCCGTTCTGCCTCTGTGCTGGATGATCGGCGGGTGCCTGCAGACATTGAGTCCACGGTACCCGCAGATCAGCTCCTGCTGTGTATAATTACAGTGGGAGTGGGCCACCGGCGGCCCCCAACTCAGAAGTGTGGAACCATGTACTAGGTACATGATCTGATCCAGCAGTGCCTCCTTGCCGCTGTATATTTAAGTTATATGGGGGTTTTAAAAGAGGTCACACAAATGTAGTAAAGATGGCCTTTTATTCAAGTAATGTTGGTTGCCTGAGTGAATAAATAGAACAGACTAGATATATGAAGAAGAAATAAAAGTGTAGAACACTTATCTCTGAAGCTCCAGTGCAAACCCTAAGTACCTAATAACAAGCAATTTTGAAAGGGCTAAGCCGTAATATTCTAATATTAATCCAGGATTCTCTATGAAATCTTGACAGTATTTATTTTAGGTTTGCATCTTCTTGTCTACTTCCCTTTTCTTGGAGCTTGACTACTTAAAAGCTGAGTATTAAAGAAGTGGTGAAACACATGCAGACTTCCTGCAAATTAATACCCAAATACATCTTCTTGTAGCTAAGTGCAAAAGACAAAGCAGGGAGGTGTAATGTGCTTTGTAATACAAATCTAGCATTTGAGGTTATTGGACTAATGGCTCTGACTGTAATTCCAATAGGTTCTGTTTAGTGTAAACCCAGCACATGGACATATTGGGCTAATGGCTCAGACTGTAACAAGTAGGTGCTGTTCTGTGTAAAGCCAACCCATAGACACATCTGGCTAATGGCTGAACACTGAATGGAAAGCATTTTAAAAGGATGATGATTCATTACACTCTACTATATAAAGTAGTATTCACTGTCCTCAAACTGAATCTAAACTCCAGCTAAATACATACAGTATATTAAATATATATATGAGAGGGAGCTGTTTTACAGTATATTAAATATATATATGAGAGGGAGCTGTTTTACCTATCAAAGAATTAGTATTTCGGTCCATTCAGTCCTGAGATTATTATAGCTCTGTCACTCAACACAGCTCTGTCTAGCAGGGCAAAAGAGATATTTTTTTCTGGTGCAGTTAAAGTGTTACTAAACCCACAACAGTGAAATCACCTATATATATGTAAAAAGGATGTTTGATCCTGTCTCCTCTGATCCTCCCCTTTTCCCATTGTCCCCTAATAGTACAGAGCTAGGAAACAAGCTGCACATGCTCAGTTTGGTGTGTATTGATAGAGAATTTATTTTCTTGGGTGAGTGCATGTGTTCAGCACAGGACCTATCAGCACTGTCCAGAGAGAGGGTCAGGGGTCCTGCATCCTTATAGGACAATCAGGGGAGAATGAAAACTCCTCCTACAAGCTTTAACCAGACAATGATAGAAAGGCGAGGCAGAAGGAAGTTCTACAGGATGAAAATAGTAAAATTTCCATATTTAGAGATTTTTCTTTGGAATTGCAAAAGCAACAGGCAACCTTTAATGATGTTAAGAGAAAGATGAGAGACAAGATAGAATATTCCATGGCCTATCCAGCGAGGTTGAGAGTGGTGGACAAAGGAACACTACAGTCATGTATTTTAATAATCCAGAGCAAGCCCAGGAATGGCTAAGGGCAAGGAAATAAAAAGATAACTAATTAAAAGAAGAAAGAAGAGACTGGGAATGCTAATTGGGGGAATTTGGAAAGGAGAAAGAAGAGATATATTGAGGACTAAAATTATTTTGTACTGTTCTGCTCTATGATGAACTATGGGTAAAAGAAACACATACAAGTCATGCCCTCCCCTAGTCTGTGGCTGGATTGTGAAAGGAGAAGCAGAAGACTGATGAGCTCATCTCTCTGTCACTTTCTTTTTTCCTTCTATCAGCATGCTCCCTGCTAGCAACTAAGCACTGTAGCACAACTAAATAGCTCCTTGGTCTGTTTCCTCCATCTCCCAGAGAGAGCTTTGCTGTACAGGGAGTGCAAGAGGCTGGTAATTAAAGAAAATATCTGTAATGGTGACTTAATGAATGCAGAGCAGCATTAAATGGTTTCCTTTATATCTGCCTGGCTTTTAGCCTTCATTTCTGCTGGGATTTGTGATAGTTATCTAGAAGGCAGCACTGTATACCTTGATAAGTAGGAAAACATAAAAGCATTATTATACAGAGACAACAAAAGTATTATTTATTTCCCATGTACTTATACCAATGACATACTTTGCAGCGCTTTACAGAGCACATCTTCCTACACTCCCATCAGGCTTATAAACTCCACTCCCGGACCCCACAGGAGTCAAGAGACAATGACACACCGCTAAGAATCAGTTAAGTCAAACACAATTAGATGTTGTATATCAGTAGAAATGTGAAATGAGAAATGGAAAAGGAAATTGACACTGAGGTGTGTGAATTAAAACTCTATATAGATAGTATTCTGGTTGGAACTGAGCTCAAGACCTCAATGCTGTAAAGCAACCATAGATGTGGAGCTCCAAAGCAAATACAAAGGGAACCCTTTTTGCAGTCTATAGGGAGATGACACGCGTAAGACCAAATAGACTGTTTACTTTGCAAGGGACAGGCAGCACAACTTCACTCCACAAAGCAAGTGATGAAGTGTTTGATTACCTGTTGGTGTGTGATCTGCCTGGTGTTCGAGAAGAGGAGAACCGATTGCTGGCATTGTCAATCCGGTCTTATTGCAGATAGAATTTATGGGCTTTCCACACACTCGTTTTGACCACTCTATCTATAATTTGAGGGTCATCACCTTCTGGTAAACAGGTTTTTCTCTTGACACAGTGGTGACGTGTGCTTTCAAGATTCACAGCATTTGGTTTGGGCATTAACTCTTCTATCCATGGACATTCTTTTATTGGACTGAGCTTCTTTTTTATTGGCGCTGCACCCTATTGCATACTGTTACTTTGCAAGGGAAGTTGCACTTTGTAGGGATATTTTCCCCATAGCTTAGTAAGCCAGGTGAAGCTCTGCTCTCTACTAAATTAGAAGAGAAGCAGTTTAACCTTAAACTGCGTAAAGAGTTCTTTACTGTCAGGATGTAAGGATGTGGAATTCTCTTCCACAAGCAGTGGTATCAGCAGGGAGCATCGATAGTTTAAAAAAATATTAGATGGGCACCTTAACGACCACAACGGTATCAGGACAATATCCCCCCGGACAATATCCCCCCAGACATTATCCCCCGGGACAATATCCCCCCGGAAAACATCCCCCTGGACATAAGGTTAGGGGGGGATATTGTCTAGGGGGATATTGTCCAGGGAGGATATTGTCCGGGGGATGTTGTCCAGGGGGGATTATGTCCAGGGGGATGTTTCCCGGGGGATATTGTCCGGGGGGATAATGTCCGGGGGATATTGTCTGGGGGGGATATTGTCCGAGGGGGATATTGTCCGGGGGGATATTGTCCTAGAATCACCACAACATACATGGGTATACAATGTACTAATGACATAAACACTTATACACACACACATCATAGGTTGAACTGGATGGACTGGTGTCTTTTTTCAACCCCTCTAACTATGTAACTATGTATCATGACCCAATCACGTGCAAGCAAAAATGCTGTTTTTCTTTTTTTTCTTGAACGTGATTGGGTAGTCTTTGCAAAATGAAATTCTACCACATTCACTAAGCTTTAGGGAAAATTCTCTTGCAACGTGCAACTTCCCTTGCAAAGTGAACAGCCTATTTTCCTCTAGTAAATCAACCTCATAAAGCGTTGATCTTTTTAGAAAGTGCTTACACTGTAAGTGCCTTTTCCTTATAAAGATTTGGGGTTTCCTAGGAACGTATCAATACCTTCTCTTTAAAGCTGTTTTTCTTCCCTATAGAAATCAGGTGCTAAATAAAAGCAAAATCTTGGCAGCATTAGAGTGTAATTCCAAAGCACATCTGACTCATGCCATCTTGTTTAGCCTGAAATGTTTGCTATTCTCTCTCTCGCTGCGTGACCTAAAGGGTTTCAGGAATAAGTGATGTAGAGTGTGTGTTGCAGCTGCTACAGTCATCACTGGTGTAAGTGACATTTACCTACTGTGTGGAGTTGCTAAAAGGGGATAAATAATCATGAAATGATTTTCTGGACCAGATGATACAAGCTCCTTGAACTCCATCATACCCACAAAGACCAATGATCTATCTGTTTTAGAGCTGTGCTAATGCTCAGATTAAACCTTTAACTGATTTCTGCAGATCTGTGGGAGAATATGAGCTTTTCTATCCTGCCTTGGAGATTTTGTAATTTTAGTTCATGCATGGTATTTTCCTTGTTTTTTTTTTTTTTTTTCTTCTTTCTGTATTTCTGTCTTGGTGCTTTTTTCTCATTCGCTACCGCAAATCTGTCTCTCATGGAGAGCTTAAGTAATTCTCCTTTATTCTAAATGACAATGAATCCTTGGATATTGCAAAGTGCTTTTGTGCTTCGGTGCACACAACTGTAAAACTCAGCGGCATGTGGGAAGAGCTTGAGCGTACAGGCAGGCAGTGGTATACTTAACCATCTTGCATGTACTGTTTCTACTTATCAGAGCAAGAGGATACTTTAAACTGCTGAAATCCAAAGGAGACAGAACAGTGGGATTTTTCCATTAAGTTAAAGTCTTACCAAAAAAAAAGAGCTTTCTCTTTAACTCTTTAAATTCTCTATGGTGTAGGTTTTTTTTTTTTTTTTTTTTTACTACTGCTATATTTTTACATGCATTGGGTTAGTGGACTGCAATGGACTAAGGAATGCTTTTACTTGGTGGGACTTATAGTCAATGTGACTGTTACACCATAAGAGACTTACAATGGATTCTACGACCTCAGAAGACTCCGAGCAGAAATACACTTCCAAATTAAAAAAGAAGGAATCGAATGATAAAATGGTTCAGCGTTTGCAGGGGATGTAAGTATCATACGCTCCACAGTAATTTATCTTAAGTGATCTGTTCAGCATCATCACTACAGTGCATTAGAGACAGAGTACTCACTGCTGTACTTGAAGTGTTACTGAATTACTATATGGTTTTATTAGCTGGAGTTGTAGAGAAAAAAGCACTGTGGTTTTCTTAAACTCTTTTCTGAAAGAAAATAAGAGTTATACAAGTGCCCTTTGCTAAAGTAATGTTTTGTATAGCTTTAGCATTTACAACTAAGTGAAAGGCTTTGGCTCATTGCTTTTTTTTCATGACTAATGGGTTGGCTAGACCATTGTATTTGTAGGTTAAGTGGGAATTCTATTTTATTCCACAACTCAAAACTACCAAAACACTGTACTGTAATCTATATGTTCTTGTAAACGAAATGGTATATAGGATGAATTACACACTAGACCAGCCTCTTTCAACCAGGGTGCCTTGAGGTTTCTTCATGGGTGCCTTGACAGAATGCCTAAAAATTGCCCAAAAATTATATACAAGCCAACAGCTGGATCAAGCCTGCCTTTTAGTTACACAAAGCCACAAGTGGTTAACCTTCTAACAGGCGGCATTCTTACAACTAATGACATTATCAGTTGATGAGGAGTATATTGGTCATCTGCACAGCATCTTCAAATCATTCTCCCCTGCCCCTCTCCGTCAGCACTGGGGTCACATTAGTTGAGTGATGGAGAAAAACCGAGCAAGAAGAGAAACACTAGAATACTAGTCGGTACCAGTCAGTGCAAGTGTATTTGATTTGGAAGAATAAATCACCTCTAACTTTGTGTGTCCTACATGTGTGGATGTTGATGATGATGTAAAACTATTTGAATTACATTTTAGAATGGGTGCCTCAACACTGTCCATAATTTTAGAGGGCGCCTTGAGAGCGTCCATGATTTTAAAGGGTGCCTTGACTCAAAAAGGTTGAGAAATGCTGCATTAGAGTATTTGTATTGTTATCTAAAGTCTTGAAACTCTTGAAGTTTTTTTATACATGATCTTTTTATGACCAGGGTACTAATTCAGTAATGTGAGAAGTCACATCATAACTGCAGTATGTATGTGGTCCTCAGCAGCTGTCCAAACTCTCAGGAAGTAGGGTGAAGCAGGTCCCTGAGTGCCCTAAATATTATTTTGAAGCTAACCAAACTCTACAATGCACAGAAAAGAGAGAAAGGGGTATCATTAAAGAATAGGGGTCCCTTTATATTATGAGCTGAATTACTTAGAAAAAAGGTAAATAGAAAATGCTTCCAACACACAGAACTCAAATTTACTTTGCCTAACTAAAGTATGGCCTGTGCATTGCTGATCTTTTTCTAAAAAAAAAAAAAAAAAATGTATTCGCACATGCAGGTCACCAGGAGTGGGATCCCTTTGTAAACCCCTAGATGCAACACTTGTGTGGGGCTGAAGCCTCTCTCCCAAAATACATGTTACAGTGCTAGGCTCCTTAGTGGCCAATTGCTAAGCACCAGCACTGTCATATGGGAAGAAGGGGAGTGAGTTGAATGTCGCCCCTTACCCAGAAGTACTGGTTTGCTTAACGTTTTCTGCATCCCTTTTATACATAGCTGCCCCTGTTTTTAATTTGAAACACACTTAAAATGTTAATAAACCCAGGACCCCGCCTTTAATATATCTGGTCTCTCATAGTACACAGTACATGGAATTGCAATTAACTTAGTGAATTTAAACTGCTAAAAGACTTTTCTTATAAGCAGTATATACCAGTCTTGTGACTTCTATTAGCGTCTGCCTGAGCACTGGTAAAGCTTGTAGGCGGAGTATTCATTCTTCTCTGACTGTCCTCTGAGGCTGCATGACACCTAACTTTCTGTGTGGACAATACTTATTGGCCCTGTGCTAATCACATGCTCCCAAAAAAAAAAAGTAAAAGAAGGGGAGGCTCAGAGAAGACAGAATCAAACAACCTTGTTACACAATGTGGAGGATTAAACCCTTAGGTTCCACAGTGAGTATATAAAAAATAGCTGCGCTATGTACCCCAAATGAAAGTATAATATAATATATATATCCTTAACCATTTAAGCCCCGGAGGATTTGGCTGCTAAAAGACCAGGGGGTATTTTGCGATTTTTTACTGTGTGACTTTACCGGACCATTGCGCGGTCGTGCGACGCATTACCTAAACGAATTTGATGTCCTTTTTTTCCCATAAACAGAGCTTTCTTTTGGTGGTATTTGATCACCTGTGCAATTTTTTGATCATGCGCTATAAACAAAAAAAGAGCGACAATTTTGCAAAAATAACAATATTTTTCACATTTTTTTACATGAAATTCCCCAAAAAAAATGTAAAAATCTAAATTTTTTAACATTTTCGGCCAATTTGTTTTATGCTACATATGTTTGGTAAAAAAACCCACAAAAAGCGTATTTTGATTGGTTTGCGCAAAAGTTATCGCGTTTACTAACAAAGGGAAAGATTTCTGTCATTTTTGGTGTTTTTTTTTTAACGAGTAATGGTGGCGATCTGTGATTTTTTTTGCGGTACTGCGACATTGCAGCGGACAGATTGGACCCTTGACTGACATTTTTGACACTTTTGGGGTTACCAGTGACATTACTGCAGTAATCAGTGCTATACATATGCACTGTCACTGCAAAAATGACACTGGCAGGGAAGGGGTTAACTGTATTGGAGAGGGAGGGGTTAAGTGTGTCCTAGGGGCGTGATTCTAACTGTAAAGGGACATGGCTATTGGTGTAAAAACAAAGATCAACGGTCCTACATAGTAGAAACGTCTGATCTTCATTTTTACACCAGGGAGAATGACAGGCGGCTTGTTTACATAAGCCGCCTGACTTTCTCCCTTCACCGGAGCAATCGTGAGTGACCGGCGGACGATCGGGTCCGCCGGTCACACGCACTGACTTGTTAGTGAACGAGCCGGGGCGGGCGCGCGCCTCGGCGGGCGCGCGCCCGCCCGCAATTGGCTCACAAGTCAGTGACAGGCGAGTGACGTACCCCTACGTCACTCTGCCTGGCCGGGGCTGACCGCCGCAGTATATAGTCGTGCGGCGGTCGGCAACCGGTTAATAAAAAGCAGCTACACAGATTCTGAATGAATCAAAATTGCATATAGAGGAAAATTTGTAGCACTAATAGTAATAATAAATAAAAGTCCACATAATGTAAATGTAAAAAATGTCCTTATAGAATCCACATATGTAATGATTGATCTCCACGTGAAATTAAGGATGACCCACACCAACACTCCTGAGAAGAACAGGGTGAGATAGAACCACCACCAACAGAGGTATTATAAATACCCTTACCAGATCAAAAGATCTTATAGGCAATATATAACAGATGATATCAGTCAATGAGGAGCCGATCATCACCCAAGAAAGTTTCCACCGTCAGTCATCCTTCATACGCTGTTATACCACTGTGAGCAATATTCTCCGAAAAGACAAAGGAAGCCTCTCATAGTGTAGTAAGTCAAACTTTATGCTGTTTATTGTAATAAAACTGAGGTACACTCACATTTTTGCAGAGTGGCAGCAGCATTTAAAATGTCACAATGGGCTGTGGATTGTTTCTAACCGGAAAGATGGCCGCCGTCTTCCTCCACTGCACATGCGTCCGACATCCACCATTTACAGCTAATTTCACGTGGAGATCAATCATTACATATGTGGATTCAATAAGGACATTTTTTACATTTACATTATGTGGACTTTTACTTATTATTACTATTAGCGCTACAAATTTTCCTCTCTATCCACAGTGAGTATAACAAGCATGCTTTACTGCATAAACAGACTGATTTTACTGTTATGGGTTTTTTTAACACTTTATGGATGATGCTGTTATTCTCTAAGTTCGATGTGATCCCCCCTTTGCAGGGATCTTCCTTATTGTAGGACAACAACCTAAGTATCAGCAGACTGAGGGTGATTGTCACTGTGGTTGATTAACTCTGCAGTTAACTCTTTACACACAGCCACTGCCATATGTTTTAATGGTAACACACACTGTTCTCAGCGTCTGCTGTTCCAATTCTGACCTTTTTATAAGTAATGCCTGTATCAGTCGCTGCCATATTCAGACAGGAATGTAACAGAGTTTACAATACAGAAGTTCCTTACTAAGGCAAAGTTCTTGTGGTTAGAGCATTCAGAGATTCGGCTTAACAATTTTAAAATATTGTTTTAATGAAAAGTAGAGAAAACATTGCAAGAAAGTATTAATCTAAAGATATTACAAAACGGTCAATAAGCAATAGTAAAAGGGTCAAAAAGTGATTAAAAAACTTGTATTTCTACTGTAGCAGTCATGTTAGAGAAAACCCCACTACTCTGAAAAATTTGAAATTAGGGGAAACACAATCTGTCCCCTAAATAATGCAGAATTAAACTTAAAATAAATAAATAAATGGCTGACAGGTAGTATTTGTATGACAGAAAAAAACCCTATTTTTACCACCAGGACCTGTAGGAGGCTTTGCAGATCCTGAACAAGATGTTTCTGCATTCGTATCTAACTGATCTTCTTTGTGTTGATGATCTGGATTTTTTTAATTTTTGTTATCAGCTAGCAAATGTTGGCGAATATAGGGTGGCACTGTGAGCAATATGACTTTCCCATTCTCTACATTCAGACCTTAATATCCTCACGGTCCAATCTTGCATGTACACAATAATTCAAATAACACTGACAGTGGCAGTTTTAACAAATATTGCAGTGTCTTTGGGTGATTGCATGAAAGATAGAGAAAGGGTTAGACACCACCACAGGCAGGGGAAGACTAGCAACTTTCGGCCTAGGGGGCAAGTACAATACAGAGGCCCATGTTGCAGCAACTCAGCCCCCCTCCCACTTTCCCTCTGCCCGGCCTCCTTCTGACCCCCGTTCCAGGCTGAAGCTTAGCTTCAGGTACTCTCTACTAGTGTTGAGCGAACACGGACTGTATTATTCGTGTTCGTACCGAATAATTGGATTTTTTGTACCCGAACACGGACACGGACACTTTACTGTATGTTCGGGTAAAAATCCGTGTTCGGTCGTTTTATTTCCGGGTTTTGCATGCTTTGGCGCTCTTTTCATGGCGGGCTTTCAACAGCCAATCAACAATCGTTTAACTGGTGTGCCTTAAGCCATCCCAGCCATGCCTGCAAATGTCTCAGTAGCTGTGATTGGCCGTCTGAAGCATGTGACCAAGTCTTTATAAGTTCGAGGCAGCCGCAGCGGCGTCATTATGCTGCTTAGATTCAGGGACAGAGCACACATCAACGTGCTGGCTGCTGATTAGGGAAAGATAGGCAGGAAAAAACCATTTGTGTCCGGATAGAATTGAGGGACAGGTCGGAGTGTTTAGGCAGGGCGAGTTGTAGGCATTTTAGGGATAGAGTCTGCTGAATTATATAGGGTCAGTGTCTTCTACAAACTACAATCGATATTGCTGTGTGGGGGGTGGGGTCTGCACTCAATCCTGATCTACGATCTCTTCTCAATCCTGTTAGGGACAGAGTCTGCTGAATTTTAGGGAAACTGTGTTCTACAAACTACAATCGATATTGCTGTGTGGTGTGGGATTGGAGATAGGCAGGTGTCAGTGATCCACATCCATTTTTCTGTGTGTGAGCTGCAGTGAACACAATCTTTTTGGGCTGCAGTGAACACAATCTTTTTGGGCTGCAGTGAACACAATCTTTTTGGGCTGCAGTGAACACAATCTTTTTGGGCTGCAGTGAACACAATCTTTTTGGGCTGCAGTGAACACAATCTTTTTGGGGTGCAGTGAACAAAATCTTTTTGGGGTGCAGTGAACACAATCCTTTTTGGTGTGCAGTGAACACAATCTTTGTGGGGTGCAGTGAACAAAATCCTTTGTGGGGTGCAGTGAACACAATCTTTTTGGGGTGCAGTGAACAAAATCCTTTTTGGGGTGCAGTGAACAACATCCTTTTTGGGGTGCAGTGAACACAATCTTTTTGGGGTGCAGTGAACAAAATCCTTTGTGGGGTGCAGTGAACACAATCTTTTTGGGGTGCAGTGAACACAATCTTTTTGGGGTGGAGTGAACAACATCCTTTTTGGGGTGCAGTGAACAAAATCCTTTTTGGGGTGCAGTGAACAAAATCATTTTTGGGGTGCAGTGAACACAATCTTTTTGGGGTGCAGTGAACACAATCTTTGTGGGGTGCAGTGAACACAATCTTTTTGGGGTGGAGTGAACAACATCCTTTTTGGGGTGCAGTGAACAACATCCTTTTTGGGGTGCAGTGAACACAATCTTTTTGGGGTGCAGTGAACACAATCTTTGTGGGGTACAGTGAACAGAATCTTTGTGGGTTGCAGTGAACACAATCTTTGGGGGGTACAGTGAACACAATCTTTGTGAGGTGCAGTGAACACAATCTTTGTGGGGTGCAGTGAACACAATCATTGTGGGGTGCAGTGAACTCAATCTTTGTGGGGTACAGTGAACACAATCTCATACTGAAGGTTTGAGGGTGCTGCCTGTTCCATACTCCCCCTACTCCTCATCTAGCCTTTTAGGGGTACAAACAATAGTAATTGGGGCCTAGTGTGGTTGTGTACGTGTGATATACATACACTTTTTTGGGATCATATTTTCTATTCCGCTATTTAATCAAAAACCTTTGGGGATCAGTTAAATTGGGGGATAGTCTGTGTTGGTACGTGTGAGAGAGATCCACCTTTCCAAGTTGTTGGGGTTCATCTCATACTTCTGAAGGTTTGAGGGTGCTGCCTGTTCCATACTCCCCCTACTCCTAGCCTTTTAGGGGTACAAACAATAGTAATTGGGGCCTAGTGTGGTTGTGTACGTGTGATATACATACACTTTTTTGGGATCATATTTTCTATTCCGCTATTTAATCAAAAACCTTTGGGGATCAGTTAAATTGGGGGATAGTCTGTGTTGGTACGTGTGAGAGAGATCCACCTTTCCAAGTTGTTGGGGTTCATCTCATACTTCTGAAGGTTTGAGGGTGCTGCCTGTTCCATACTCCCCCTACTCCTAGCCTTTTAGGGGTACAAACAATAGTAATTGGGGCCTAGTGTGGTTGTGTACGTGTGATATACATACACTTTTTTGGGATCATATTTTCTATTCCGCTATTTAATCAAAAACCTCTGGGGATCAGTTAAATTGGGGGATAGTCTGTGTTGGTACGTGTGAGAGAGATCCACCTTTCCAAGTTGTTGGGGTTCATCTCATACTTCTGAAGGTTTGAGGGTGCTGCCTGTTCCATACTCCCCCTACTCCTAGCCTTTTAGGGGTACAAACAATAGTAATTGGGGCCTAGTGTGGTTGTGTACGTGTGATATACATACACTTTTTTGGGATCATATTTTCTATTCCGCTATTTAATCAAAAACCTTTGGGGATCAGTTAAATTGGGGGATAGTCTGTGTTGGTACGTGTGAGAGAGATCCACCTTTCCAAGTTGTTGGGGTTCATCTCATACTTCTGAAGGTTTGAGGGTGCTGCCTGTTCCATACTCCCCCTACTCCTAGCCTTTTAGGGGTACAAACAATAGTAATTGGGGCCTAGTGTGGTTGTGTACGTGTGATATACATACACTTTTTTGGGATCATATTTTCTATTCCGCTATTTAATCAAAAACCTTTGGGGATCAGTTAAATTGGGGGATAGTCTGTGTTGGTACGTGTGAGAGAGATCCACCTTTCCAAGTTGTTGGGGTTCATCTCATACTTCTGAAGGTTTGAGGGTGCTGCCTGTTCCATACTCCCCCTACTCCTAGCCTTTTAGGGGTACAAACAATAGTAATTGGGGCCTAGTGTGGTTGTGTACGTGTGATATACATACACTTTTTTGGGATCATATTTTCTATTCCGCTATTTAATCAAAAACCTTTGGGGATCAGTTAAATTGGGGGATAGTCTGTGTTGGTACGTGTGAGAGAGATCCACCTTTCCAAGTTGTTGGGGTTCATCTCATACTTCTGAAGGTTTGAGGGTGCTGCCTGTTCCATACTCCCCCTACTCCTAGCCTTTTAGGGGTACAAACAATAGTAATTGGGGCCTAGTGTGGTTGTGTACGTGTGATATACATACACTTTTTTGGGATCATATTTTCTATTCCGCTATTTAATCAAAAACCTCTGGGGATCAGTTAAATTGGGGGATAGTCTGTGTTGGTACGTGTGAGAGAGATCCACCTTTCCAAGTTGTTGGGGTTCATCTCATACTTCTGAAGGTTTGAGGGTGCTGCCTGTTCCATACTCCCCCTACTCCTAGCCTTTTAGGGGTACAAACAATAGTAATTGGGGCCTAGTGTGGTTGTGTACGTGTGATATACATACACTTTTTTGGGATCATATTTTCTATTCCGCTATTTAATCAAAAACCTTTGGGGATCAGTTAAATTGGGGGATAGTCTGTGTTGGTACGTGTGAGAGAGATCCACCTTTCCAAGTTGTTGGGGTTCATCTCATACTTCTGAAGGTTTGAGGGTGCTGCCTGTTCCATACTCCCCCTACTCCTAGCCTTTTAGGGGTACAAACAATAGTAATTGGGGCCTAGTGTGGTTGTGTACGTGTGATATACATACACTTTTTTGGGATCATATTTTCTATTCCGCTATTTAATCAAAAACCTCTGGGGATCAGTTAAATTGGGGGATAGTCTGTGTTGGTACGTGTGAGAGAGATCCACCTTTCCAAGTTGTTGGGGTTCATCTCATACTTCTGAAGGTTTGAGGGTGCTGCCTGTTCCATACTCCCCCTACTCCTAGCCTTTTAGGGGTACAAACAATAGTAATTGGGGCCTAGTGTGGTTGTGTACGTGTGATATACATACACTTTTTTGGGATCATATTTTCTATTCCGCTATTTAATCAAAAACCTTTGGGGATCAGTTAAATTGGGGGATAGTCTGTGTTGGTACGTGTGAGAGAGATCCACCTTTCCAAGTTGTTGGGGTTCATCTCATACTTCTGAAGGTTTGAGGGTGCTGCCTGTTCCATACTCCCCCTACTCCTAGCCTTTTAGGGGTACAAACAATAGTAATTGGGGCCTAGTGTGGTTGTGTACGTGTGATATACATACACTTTTTTGGGATCATATTTTCTATTCCGCTATTTAATCAAAAACCTCTGGGGATCAGTTAAATTGGGGGATAGTCTGTGTTGGTACGTGTGAGAGAGATCCACCTTTCCAAGTTGTTGGGGTTCATCTCATACTTCTGAAGGTTTGAGGGTGCTGCCTGTTCCATACTCCCCCTACTCCTAGCCTTTTAGGGGTACGAACAATAGTAATTGGGGCCTAGTGTGGTTGTGTACGTGTGATATACATACACTTTTTTGGGATCATATTTTCTATTCCGCTATTTAATCAAAAACCTTTGGGGATCAGTTAAATTGGGGGATAGTCTGTGTTGGTACGTGTGAGAGAGATCCACCTTTCCAAGTTGTTGGGGTTCATCTCATACTTCTGAAGGTTTGAGGGTGCTGCCTGTTCCATACTCCCCCTACTCCTAGCCTTTTAGGGGTACAAACAATAGTAATTGGGGCCTAGTGTGGTTGTGTACGTGTGATATACATACACTTTTTTGGGATCATATTTTCTATTCCGCTATTTAATCAAAAACCTCTGGGGATCAGTTAAATTGGGGGATAGTCTGTGTTGGTACGTGTGAGAGAGATCCACCTTTCCAAGTTGTTGGGGTTCATCTCATACTTCTGAAGGTTTGAGGGTGCTGCCTGTTCCATACTCCCCCTACTCCTAGCCTTTTAGGGGTACAAACAATAGTAATTGGGGCCTAGTGTGGTTGTGTACGTGTGATATACATACACTTTTTTGGGATCATATTTTCTATTCCGCTATTTAATCAAAAACCTTTGGGGATCAGTTAAATTGGGGGATAGTCTGTGTTGGTACGTGTGAGAGAGATCCACCTTTCCAAGTTGTTGGGGTTCATCTCATACTTCTGAAGGTTTGAGGGTGCTGCCTGTTCCATACTCCCCCTACTCCTAGCCTTTTAGGGGTACAAACAATAGTAATTGGGGCCTAGTGTGGTTGTGTACGTGTGATATACATACACTTTTTTGGGATCATATTTTCTATTCCGCTATTTAATCAAAAACCTTTGGGGATCAGTTAAATTGGGGGATAGTCTGTGTTGGTACGTGTGAGAGAGATCCACCTTTCCAAGTTGTTGAGGTTCATCTCATACTTCTGAAGGTTTGAGGGTGCTGCCTGTTCCATACTCCCCCTACTCCTAGCCTTTTAGGGGTACAAACAATAGTAATTGGGGCCTAGTGTGGTTGTGTACGTGTGATATACATACACTTTTTTGGGATCATATTTTCTATTCCGCTATTTAATCAAAAACCTTTGGGGATCAGTTAAATTGGGGGATAGTCTGTGTTGGTACGTGTGAGAGAGATCCACCTTTCCAAGTTGTTGGGGTTCATCTCATACTTCTGAAGGTTTGAGGGTGCTGCCTGTTACATACTCCCCCTACTCCTAGCCTTTTAGGGGTACAAACAATAGTAATTGGGGCCTAGTGTGGTTGTGTACGTGTGATATACATACACTTTTTTGGGATCATATTTTCTATTCCGCTATTTAATCAAAAACCTTTGGGGATCAGTTAAATTGGGGGATAGTCTGTGTTGGTACGTGTGAGAGAGATCCACCTTTCCAAGTTGTTGGGGTTCATCTCATACTTCTGAAGGTTTGAGGGTGCTGCCTGTTCCATACTCCCCCTACTCCTAGCCTTTTAGGGGTACAAACAATAGTAATTGGGGCCTAGTGTGGTTGTGTACGTGTGATATACATACACTTTTTTGGGATCATATTTTCTATTCCGCTATTTAATCAAAAACCTTTGGGGATCAGTTAAATTGGGGGATAGTCTGTGTTGGTACGTGTGAGAGAGATCCACCTTTCCAAGTTGTTGGGGTTCATCTCATACTTCTGAAGGTTTGAGGGTGCTGCCTGTTCCATACTCCCCCTACTCCTAGCCTTTTAGGGGTACAAACAATAGTAATTGGGGCCTAGTGTGGTTGTGTACGTGTGATATACATACACTTTTTTGGGATCATATTTTCTATTCCGCTATTTAATCAAAAACCTCTGGGGATCAGTTAAATTGGGGGATAGTCTGTGTTGGTACGTGTGAGAGAGATCCACCTTTCCAAGTTGTTGGGGTTCATCTCATACTTCTGAAGGTTTGAGGGTGCTGCCTGTTCCATACTCCCCCTACTCCTAGCCTTTTAGGGGTACAAACAATAGTAATTGGGGCCTAGTGTGGTTGTGTACGTGTGATATACATACACTTTTTTGGGATCATATTTTCTATTCCGCTATTTAATCAAAAACCTTTGGGGATCAGTTAAATTGGGGGATAGTCTGTGTTGGTACGTGTGAGAGAGATCCACCTTTCCAAGTTGTTGGGGTTCATCTCATACTTCTGAAGGTTTGAGGGTGCTGCCTGTTCCATACTCCCCCTACTCCTAGCCTTTTAGGGGTACAAACAATAGTAATTGGGGCCTAGTGTGGTTGTGTACGTGTGATATACATACACTTTTTTGGGATCATATTTTCTATTCCGCTATTTAATCAAAAACCTTTGGGGATCAGTTAAATTGGGGGATAGTCTGTGTTGGTACGTGTGAGAGAGATCCACCTTTCCAAGTTGTTGAGGTTCATCTCATACTTCTGAAGGTTTGAGGGTGCTGCCTGTTCCATACTCCCCCTACTCCTAGCCTTTTAGGGGTACAAACAATAGTAATTGGGGCCTAGTGTGGTTGTGTACGTGTGATATACATACACTTTTTTGGGATCATATTTTCTATTCCGCTATTTAATCAAAAACCTTTGGGGATCAGTTAAATTGGGGGATAGTCTGTGTTGGTACGTGTGAGAGAGATCCACCTTTCCAAGTTGTTGGGGTTCATCTCATACTTCTGAAGGTTTGAGGGTGCTGCCTGTTACATACTCCCCCTACTCCTAGCCTTTTAGGGGTACAAACAATAGTAATTGGGGCCTAGTGTGGTTGTGTACGTGTGATATACATACACTTTTTTGGGATCATATTTTCTATTCCGCTATTTAATCAAAAACCTTTGGGGATCAGTTAAATTGGGGGATAGTCTGTGTTGGTACGTGTGAGAGAGATCCACCTTTCCAAGTTGTTGGGGTTCATCTCATACTTCTGAAGGTTTGAGGGTGCTGCCTGTTACATACTCCCCCTACTCCTAGCCTTTTAGGGGTACAAACAATAGTAATTGGGGCCTAGTGTGGTTGTGTACGTGTGATATACATACACTTTTTTGGGATCATATTTTCTATTCCGCTATTTAATCAAAAACCTTTGGGGATCAGTTAAATTGGGGGATAGTCTGTGTTGGTACGTGTGAGAGAGATCCACCTTTCCAAGTTGTTGAGGTTCATCTCATACTTCTGAAGGTTTGAGGGTGCTGCCTGTTCCATACTCCCCCTACTCCTAGCCTTTTAGGGGTACAAACAATAGTAATTGGGGCCTAGTGTGGTTGTGTACGTGTGATATACATACACTTTTTTGGGATCATATTTTCTATTCCGCTATTTAATCAAAAACCTTTGGGGATCAGTTAAATTGGGGGATAGTCTGTGTTGGTACGTGTGAGAGAGATCCACCTTTCCAAGTTGTTGGGGTTCATCTCATACTTCTGAAGGTTTGAGGGTGCTGCCTGTTCCATACTCCCCCTACTCCTAGCCTTTTAGGGGTACAAACAATAGTAATTGGGGCCTAGTGTGGTTGTGTACGTGCGAGATACATACACTTTTTTTGATCATATTTCCTATTCCGCTATTCAATAAAAACCTTTGAGGATCAATTGAATTGCGGGATAGTCTGTGTCGGTACGTGTGAGAGAGATCCACCTTTCCAAGTTGTTGGGGTTCATCTCATACTTCTGAAGGTTTGAGGGTGCTGCCTGTTCCATACCCCCCCTACTCCTCATCTAGCCTTTTAGGGGTACAAACAATAGTAATTGGGGCCTAGTGTGGTTGTGTACGTGCGAGATACATACACTTTTTTTGATCATATTTCCTATTCCGCTATTCAATAAAAACCTTTGAGGATCAATTGAATTGCGGGATAGTCTGTGTCGGTACGTGTGAGAGAGATCCACCTTTCCAAGTTGTTGGGGTTCATCTCATACTTCTGAAGGTTTGAGGGTGCTGCCTGTTCCATACCCCCCCTACTCCTCATCTAGCCTTTTAGGGGTACAAACAATAGTAATTGGGGCCTAGTGTGGTTGTGTACGTGCGAGATACATACACTTTTTTTGATCATATTTCCTATTCCGCTATTCAATAAAAACCTTTGAGGATCAATTGAATTGCGGGATAGTCTGTGTCGGTACGTGTGAGAGAGATCCACCTTTCCAAGTTGTTGGGGTTCATCTCATACTTCTGAAGGTTTGAGGGTGCTGCCTGTTCCATACCCCCCCTACTCCTCATCTAGCCTTTTAGGGGTACAAACAATAGTAATTGGGGCCTAGTGTGGTTGTGTACGTGCGAGATACATACACTTTTTTTGATCATATTTCCTATTCCGCTATTCAATAAAAACCTTTGAGGATCAATTGAATTGCGGGATAGTCTGTGTCGGTACGTGTGAGAGAGATCCACCTTTCCAAGTTGTTGGGGTTCATCTCATACTTCTGAAGGTTTGAGGGTGCTGCCTGTTCCATACCCCCCCTACTCCTCATCTAGCCTTTTAGGGGTACAAACAATAGTAATTGGGGCCTAGTGTGGTTGTGTACGTGCGAGATACATACACTTTTTTTGATCATATTTCCTATTCCGCTATTCAATAAAAACCTTTGAGGATCAATTGAATTGCGGGATAGTCTGTGTCGGTACGTGTGAGAGAGATCCACCTTTCCAAGTTGTTGGGGTTCATCTCATACTTCTGAAGGTTTGAGGGTGCTGCCTGTTCCATACCCCCCCTACTCCTCATCTAGCCTTTTAGGGGTACAAACAATAGTAATTGGGGCCTAGTGTGGTTGTGTACGTGCGAGATACATACACTTTTTTTGATCATATTTCCTATTCCGCTATTCAATAAAAACCTTTGAGGATCAATTGAATTGCGGGATAGTCTGTGTCGGTACGTGTGAGAGAGATCCACCTTTCCAAGTTGTTGGGGTTCATCTCATACTTCTGAAGGTTTGAGGGTGCTGCCTGTTCCATACCCCCCCTACTCCTCATCTAGCCTTTTAGGGGTACAAACAATAGTAATTGGGGCCTAGTGTGGTTGTGTACGTGCGAGATACATACACTTTTTTTGATCATATTTCCTATTCCGCTATTCAATAAAAACCTTTGAGGATCAATTGAATTGCGGGATAGTCTGTGTCGGTACGTGTGAGAGAGATCCACCTTTCCAAGTTGTTGGGGTTCATCTCATACTTCTGAAGGTTTGAGGGTGCTGCCTGTTCCATACCCCCCCTACTCCTCATCTAGCCTTTTAGGGGTACAAACAATAGTAATTGGGGCCTAGTGTGGTTGTGTACGTGCGAGATACATACACTTTTTTTGATCATATTTCCTATTCCGCTATTCAATAAAAACCTTTGAGGATCAATTGAATTGCGGGATAGTCTGTGTCGGTACGTGTGAGAGAGATCCACCTTTCCAAGTTGTTGGGGTTCATCTCATACTTCTGAAGGTTTGAGGGTGCTGCCTGTTCCATACCCCCCCTACTCCTCATCTAGCCTTTTAGGGGTACAAACAATAGTAATTGGGGCCTAGTGTGGTTGTGTACGTGCGAGATACATACACTTTTTTTGATCATATTTCCTATTCCGCTATTCAATAAAAACCTTTGAGGATCAATTGAATTGCGGGATAGTCTGTGTCGGTACGTGTGAGAGAGATCCACCTTTCCAAGTTGTTGGGGTTCATCTCATACTTCTGAAGGTTTGAGGGTGCTGCCTGTTCCATACCCCCCCTACTCCTCATCTAGCCTTTTAGGGGTACAAACAATAGTAATTGGGGCCTAGTGTGGTTGTGTACGTGCGAGATACATACACTTTTTTTGATCATATTTCCTATTCCGCTATTCAATAAAAACCTTTGAGGATCAATTGAATTGCGGGATAGTCTGTGTCGGTACGTGTGAGAGAGATCCACCTTTCCAAGTTGTTGGGGTTCATCTCATACTTCTGAAGGTTTGAGGGTGCTGCCTGTTCCATACTCCCCCTACTCCTCATCTAGCCTTTTAGGGGTACAAACAATAGTAATTGGGGCCTAGTGTGGTTGTGTACGTGTGATATACATACACTTTTTTTGGATCATATTTTCTATTCCGCTATTTAATTTAACTGGGCCTCCATGCGAGACCTGTGTGCCTTGTTGCGCTGTTTTGAGTACTCCACCAACATGGCCAGTGGCAATGACGCCGTTCTCAGCTTAACTATCCCACTTCTATGCCTCCTTGAAAAAACAATTCGGGCGATGATGGAAGAGGATGTGGCACAGGATGAGGAGGAGGAGGAGGATGAAGAGGTAACATTTCCAAGGCTTTCAGGGCAGTCATTTGCAAGGGGCTCCGAGGGTGGGTTCCTGCACACGCAAACGCCAGGGACGCAATTGTCCAGCAGGGGCACAGTTCTGGAGGATGAGGAGGATGAGGAGGAGGAGGAGCTGGAGGAGGAGATGGAACCATGTTCACAGCAGGGTGGCACCCAGGCCAGCTCATGGCCATCACTGGTGCGTGGCTGGGGGGATACAGAGGACACGGACCATACACCTCCCACAGAGGACAGCCTTTCGTTGCCTCTGGGCAGCCTGGCACACATGAGCGATTACATGCTGCAGTGTCTCCACAACGACCGCCGAGTTGCCCACATTCTAACTTGTGCTGATTACTGGGTGGCCACGCTGCTGGATCCCCGTTACAAGGACAACGTACCGTCCTTAATTCACTCACTGGAGCGCGATCGCAAGATGCGCGAGTACAAGCGCACGCTGGTAGACGCCATGCTGCTGGCATTCCCATCTGACAGCGGGGCCACAGTGGAAGCACAAGGCAGAGGAGGAGGAGGAGGAGGTCGCCAACGCAACCAGGGCACCGCCAGCACCTCAGAAGGCAGGGTTAGCATGGCCGAAATGTGGAAAAGCTTTGTCAGCACGCCACAACAAACAGCAGCACCAGCAGCTCAGATGGAACGTCTTAGCAGGAGGCAGCATTTTACCAACATGGTGGAGCAGTATGTGTGCACACGCCTACATGTAGTGAATGACGGGTCTGCCCCCTTCAACTTCTGGGTCTCCAAATTGGGCACATGGCCTGAGCTTGCCCTTTACGCCTTGGAGGTGCTGGCGTGCCCTGCAGCCAGTGTATTATCTGAACGGGTATTTAGCACGGCTGGGGGCGTTATAACAGACAAGCGCAGCCGCCTGTCCAGAGACAATGTGGACAAGCTCACGTTCATTAAAATGAACCAGGCATGGATCCCACGGGACTTTTCCGTACCTTATGCAGAATAGCAATGGATACCGACCTTACCCACCCATTGTTCCATTTTTGCTCTTTCTCACTCTTTTGGGGTGTACCCTCATTTAAAATTTGTGAAAGAAGCAGTGTTGGCTACCTCGTCCTCCTCCTCAGGGCCAGATTAATGTAGGGGCTATTGGAGCTGCAGCTCCAGGCCCCTACCTTTTATATAGGCCCCGGGTTGGCCATATTCACTGTTACCGCTCTTCTGTCACTTGTAAACACAGAAGTCTGGCTTCTATGCTCGCTTCCCCAGGCAGCACCCTCAGAACCTCCCCACACAGCGTGAAGGCCGGACAAGGAGGGACAGTTGGCGATGCATGGATGTGTTTATGGGCTTCAGAGACAGCATCCCATGTTGAATTAGGCATGCATGGCTGCACCCTTCCTCCTCTGGGTGCATGGCAAGGCACGGCCCTAAGGCCCTTCAAAATCCTCAGCACCAAGCCCATGATGCTGTTAATCCGGCCCTGGTCCTCCTCCACCGCCGCTTCCACCTACACCGCCCATAGGTGTGCGCAGCCTATTGCATTAAGGTGTGCACCCCAAAGTTGAAATACACATGCATGTGTTTGCCAGCAGGGAGAGTAATGTATCGGGGCCATGTACCTGTAGGCAAGGAGAAATAGAGCAGAGCAGGTCCCAGGGAGATCTTTCCCATCTCCTCACTGGCAATGCTATGTGCCCTAGGTGATTAGGGTGTGCCCAGGCACACCCAGCACACCCTGTGCGCACGCCTATGTCACCGCCACATCCACCACCACCTTAACCTCCCTCCTACTCCATATGGGCCTCGTCCTTCAGAGATGAAGAAGAACATTGTTTTATTTTTCTGTTTTTTTTTGTTGTTTTAAGTTATTTCCCTATCCACATTTGTTTGCAGAGCACTTGCCATGCTCTTAATTACGTTTTGCTGCCATTTGCAGCACTCTAGCCCTTTCCTTTGGTGTTTTAGAGCCATTTTAGTGCCTTAAAGTTCGGGTCCCCATTGACTTCAATGGGGTTCGGTGTCCGGGAAAAGTTCGGTAAAAGTCCGGGACACGGACCCGGACTTTTTTTTAAAGTTCGGCCGAACCCGTCGAACACAGACATCTAGGTGTTCGCTCAACCCTACTCTCTACCCATCGGCCAAATCCAGGTTCCCAACCTGGCCAGCAGGAGGTGTTTTGGGGGGAGCTGGGACAGCTCAGTCAGGGCTGGCCAGGGGAAAGTCTCCAGTGGGGCATGGAACTTGCTTCTGCTCAGACACAGTTTACACCATCCATGCTGGGGAAAGGGGCCTGCACTCTGTCCTTGTCTTCATCCCACACTCAGTAAGTCAACAGCAGGGACTTTTTACTTCTCTTCACCAAGAATCATTTAGGCATGTCTGTGGCAGAAGCAGTGCAGCCTTTTTACAGGGCATCAGATCAGCCCAGGGGGCAATTGCCCCCCTGCCCCCTGGCCCAGTCCTCCCCTGTCCACAGGTGAAAAGGAAAACCCTTAGGATTCATTTACACTTGTTGTTTGGGGGTGGTAAAAAATGCAGGGGAGTCACATTTTTCCCATCTCCCCAGCGGTTCCCCCTTCAGCTGTACAGGCAGAGGAAGGGGGTGCACACATGCCATGGCTGCAAAAACTTTGCTTTGAGGCTGCGGCAGAAATTAAACCCCCTCAGTGCTGTGATATGGGCTTTTATGGTTTAAAACAGGCACTGAAGAGGCAACATAACCCCTCCTCCCCTCCTGTCAAGAGCTTTATTAAGAACAATCCACTGTAGAGAGATAGCACTATTGTAAAAAAGTCCTTAAATGATCAAGGTGAAAATTTTAATGGTTGCATAGAAACTGTCTTTTGTAATGTATTTTATGGCATAAATTATGCAGAGCTGCTCCATAGCTAAAATGTGAAGTTGGCAACAGATGAATTACAGAAGAGTGGATGTGGAGGGTGCGCTGTTTAGATGAAGTTACAGTAGATGTTTGTTTTAGCATGGCTACTGTTTGCTAAAAGTATAAGCTTTCATTCACATGGGCCTCCTGTGTTTGTGTTATTTATTAAACACATGAGAAATTGATCTGGGACATATAAATAAATGTTATACTTCCCAGGTCCATTTCTCCTGCATTTTAAAGTAGAATTCCAGGCTTAACCTAACTGGTACTAAAAGTGCTCAAGCTCCCCTCCAAACACCTATGCTGATTAACCTGTGTAAGATGTACAGGGGAAAGGAGAGAGTGTTTGACAATGCCTAGAAATCTGTGACATCACCCATAGGCTCCTATAGTTCATCCATTGTTAATGCCCCCCCCCCCCCACACAGGGGAGGCTGACATAGGGGAGTTGAATCACATTATCCATTGAGTTATACGTATGCATCTTAATTTGTTAACTTTTAAATAATTATTAAAGTGATTGTAAAGGTATATTTAAAGAATATAAAAAATTTGTCATATTTACCTGCTCTGTGCATTGATTTTGCACAGAGCAGCTTTGATCCTCCTCTTCTCGGGTCTCCTGCTGGCGATCCTGACTCCTACCCTTGCCGAGTAGACATGGGCAATTCGTTTAGTTCCAAATTTGTTTTCGGACGAAATTCGACATATTTGGATGCTCCAGAATGAACAGAAGACTCTTTTCAGGAATGCATGCGAAAACGAATTGTCAGAAAGAATGAAAATCTAAAAGAACAAAAACCCAAAAGAATGAAAATCCGAAAATACAAAAATCTGAAAGAACAAGAAATTATTTAACTTATGAGTTTAACGAATCAATTACATTTGGATAATTTTGTTTTCATATTTTCGTTCTTTCTGACTTTTCGTTATTGCTGAATATAAAGAAATAATTGATGAATGCATTCGTATTCATATTTCTTTTGAATATATTTGGATTTATTTGATTTTCAGATGGGCAGTGTTAGTGTGTTATCTCTGGATAATGAGCTTGTCCCTTATTCCCTTGTGTGTTTTTCTGTGTCAGACTGCATTCCATCCAGAGTCCAGACAGGGTGTGGTGGGCCAGTGGCACTGTTTTGTTAGATTTGTTGATTAGGAATACAATTACTTTGTCCGAATGAATAATGGGTCCAAGCCTGAAGTAATGAATGTCGCATCTAAACGAATAGAACGTAACGAATACGAATGCATCCAAAGTTACAAACATAAAAAGTGCAGCGCAGATCATAAATAAATAAAAGAGTCCATAAACAGGTATTGAGCCCCAAACGTCCTTCTCAGAGGTCAGTTGGTAATAGCTGTAGTCCACAAAGGGTGCTGGAAGAAATCCACTCAGTGACAATCCCTTCACCAAACAGCACTCAAATGCGCTCACCTCATATACAGACCCCTGTACTACCAGTGGGTCAAAAGGGCTTAAATCAGGATCACAGGATCTCCTAAGTACTCCAATCGACACCAGCAATATAATGAATCTTGACAGTGAGATAAAAACCTCCACTCCATCGATGGGTTAACCACACATCAGACAATAGGAAAATAAGAGGGAAGAGATCTAAGTGTATACCGTATTAAATCTCAGTTTATTGATAAGAAAGACACTTCCAGGAAGTAAAATGAGTTCCAGCGTATCAGCATATTCCAGCATATAAAGTGCAGCGTGCGGCCATGCAGCCGAAGCCTCCAGCCGTAGTGAGAGCTATTCGGCACACAAGATAGCAGCGGGTAACGTCAGCACGGCAAGCTCCACCTCCCGTACGCGTTACGTCCTACGGGACTTTGTCAGCGGGGACCCCCGCACAATTCCATTTTTATAAGTAATAAGAATCTCTTTGCCCTGAATACATTTTTAGTTTATGGCATTCTTTTACTAAAGATAAGTAAACTGTTCGCTTTGCAGGGGAATTTTCCCAAGAGCTCAATGAATGAGGTGAAGCTCTGCTGGCTTCTATCATCCAATCATGTGCAAGCAAAAATTATGTTTTTTATGTTCCTTGCATGTAATTGGGTATTTTTTGCAAAGTGAAATATGCCCACATTCATTAAGCTCTGTGGAAAATTCCCTTGCCTTTAATAAATCAACCCCCATGGGTTTATTGCAAGAACATCTATGCATAATGGAAATGTACAGTATTGGTCATATAAGATTGTCTCAAGTTTCTCCACAGGACGGAGATTTTATTAGATTTCTTCCAGTGGACTTTGGTCACATGATAAAATCCATTGTACAATAAATAAATACAGCTTTACAAATGGTGATTGGGTATTATAAGATTCATTATGTTCTCTTTCTTATACAGATTGTGGTCACTCTAAAATAATAAACGAACAATGTATACAATAACAACAGACATATAAGTACTTTAAGGTGTCCATTATTTGAGTTCTTCCAGGATTCTTCAGCCACCTGTCTGTGAACCATAGGTGATCTGGGTCATTGTCACCCAGGAAAAAAGTGATTTATAATTGTTAAAAAAAAAATATTTATATGTACAGTATATTATAAGTATGTTATGATAACTTCTGTATTTTCCATGTGAAATAACTCATTAAAACATTTTCAACTTCAAAGGTATTCCTAGGGTAGCTGTGAAGTCTCTATGAAAAATGTTTAAATTAATTGCATAAATCATTAGACAGCAGTGGCGCACAAGTGAATTGTAGACAGGCCAATAGGGGAAAATTAAGGCACGGCACAGCTTTCAGAAAATAATTTTTAAAGCATAGAAGATTTGAAGAGTGATGGCAGAAAAAAGACCAAGTGGTCGACTGGATCTGCCCCATTTTGATTGTTAAGTTTTTTTGCGTATAGAGTATAGATCTATGTTTGTCCCAAGCATGTTTGAATTCACTTACTGTTGACTGATGCATTACCTTTACTTAAAGCGGTTGTATACTCATGAAAAAAACAAACAAAAAAAAAACAAACCCTGTAAGACAAAGGCATAATGAGCTAGTATGCATCGCATACTAGCTCATTATGAAATACTTACCTTAGAACGAAGCCCCGGAACGGTCGTCTGGGCAACGCTGAGGGAGCTGACATGCTCCCTCTGTGTCTCTTCCTGATTCGGTGGCTCTGGCGCTATGAGTGGCCGTAGCCGCGATGACGTCACTCCGCACGCATGATCTTTCCGGCAAGATCCGGCAAGGAGCTCTGAAGGTCTGCCGGACCTTCAGAGCACATGCGCCGCAGACGTCAGCGGCTGCATGCAGGTTTAATATCTCCTAAACCGTGCAGGTTTAGGAGATATCAATTGTACCTACAGGTAAGCCTTATTATAGGCTTACCTTACCTGTAGGTAAAAGTCATATAGCAGAGTATACTACTGCTTTAAGTATCAATTACTCTTTCAGTAAAACAATGCTTTCTATGATTAGTTTTGAACTTTCCTCCAGTTAGTATGAGGTCATGTCCCTGTGTTCTTGATCTTGGCTTCATATTGAAAATACTGCCCTCCTAAACCTTGGTCACCTACTGGATGTATTTAAAGGTTTCAGTCATGCCCCCTCCCCCTTCTTATCTCCAGACTGTACATATTAGGTTCTTGAAATCTATTCTGATATGTTTTATCCCTCAGACCTTTCACCATTTGTGTAGCCCATTTTTAGACACATTCTATCTTATCAATACCTTTTTGTAAGGGCCCTTTCACACGGGCGCTCCGTATGTCCGTAAATCATCCTATTTTTTTGCGGATGATTTACGGACATAATGAAAGTCAATGGCATTGCGGATGTCAGTGGAATACCATCCGCTGACATCCGATTTTCCTCCTTTCAGTTCTGTTCCGTTTTTTGGAACGGAACAGAACCCTATTTTTCCTCCAATCAAAAAACGGAAAGGAAGCAAAATCGGATGTCAGCGGTGTCATCCGCTGACATCCGCAATGCCCATAGACTTACATTATGTCCGTATATCATCCGCAAACGGATGGGATGATATGCGGACATACGGAGCGAATGACACAAGTGTCATCCGCTCCGTGAAAAAAAAAAAAAAAGTCCCGCAGCGGAGCAAAAAACCGGAGCGGCTGTGTGAAAGAGGCCTAAGTAAGGTCTCCAGAACTAGACACAATATTCTAAATGAGGTCTCACTAACGATCTAAATAGAGGAATCAGAACCTTCCTCCTCCTGCTGGTGATCCCTCTAGTGATGTATCCTAGAATTTTATTCAACTTTCCTTCTGCCTGGTCACACTGTTTGCTCATTTTGCATCTGAAATAAGAACCCCCAAATTTTTTTCCTCTGTAGTGCTGGCCAACACTGTACCCCTAATATTGTACTCTGTCAAGGTATTATATTTTCCTAGGTTCATTATTTTACATTTAGAAAGATTGAACTTCAGTTTCTGTTGCTTTTACCAATCTTCCAGCAATGTCAAATCATGTTCCATATTACAAACACCTGCAGGGATATGAACTCTATTACACACACACCTTTGTGTTATTAGCAAAAAGACATATCGCTTATATTGGCTGCCCTGGGCACAATGGTGTATAGCAGGGATGGGGGCGCCTTGACCCTAACCCTAAGGGAAGGGGGGGTGCAGTTTGGCATCTTTGCCCTGGGCACATGATGACCTTGTCCCGGCACTGCTTGTGGTACACCTCTAGTCTCTGTTCCAAATTAACCTCATTTACAGCCACAGTCTGGTGCCTCTCCTTTAGCCAACTGCATAAAGATTGAGATTTGACTCTGGAGATAATGAGCACAAAACTCTACAACACTAGCTGCTGTTAAAGAGCTGGCATATAGGGTTTCCTTCTGGATTTCATGGACAGGATCAGATCGGATAGCAGTGGGTATCAGCACTGACATCCACTGCTCCTTAGGGGTGCATGGAGCATGCGATCAGGTCCGCCTGAAAAACTGACAGGTGGACCTGATCGGAAAGCCCGTGTGAAAGGGGCCTAATGCAAGGAATGCATTAAAACAAAAATATTTAGGCTTTAGAACTACTTTAAAATGTCATTTAGACCTGCTATTTGAATGGATTGTCAGACACATTAAACAAATTCCATTACAATATGTATAATTTTGCAGAACTAAAATAACAACTTCAAACAAATTTGTTTATATAAAAAAAAAAATCCTGCAGTTTTGAATTTTGTTGTTAGTACAGTCACAAATGAATGTCAATTCGACTCTACTAACCATTAGAAAATGAAAATGATCAAGCTAAATTCTGCTCTGCTAAATTCAACCTTGGTTCCACTTCAGACTACACCATCCATTTTTACCCAATATATTGTAACCTCCTTTATTTGGCAACATGATATTTTCTAAAGTTATTAAAACCACCGCAGACCAGTAGCAGCAGTATTTATAATTCTTTGCAGCATTCCACATTCTCAACAAGCAGGAAGAGACAAACAAACATAATCCATATTGTGTTAGGTTTCAATCAAAATCCAAAGTGTGTTGGATTTACTAACTGCCACCATGGGTTTGGGTAAGCAAATTGAAGTGAACAAGTGAAAACCTAAATAATGGATTATTAGGCACCTTTATCTTCTACCTTTTAAGAAGCACAAGGGAGGCCTAAATAAATCTGTAAATTTTAAATTTATTTTAGCGAAAAGTTGCACAGCCAAGTCATGACACCACTTGCAAGAAGAACATTATTTATTACAGTTATTTATATAGTGCTGACAATTTACGCAGTGCTTTACATATATATTGTACATTCACATCAGTTCTCGCCCTAAAGGAGGTTACAATCTAAGGTCCCTAACTCACATTCATACATACACATGCTAGGGCTGACTTAGGCTGACCATACACGTTTAATTTTCTTGTACAATTTTCCTTTAGATTTACCACAAACCATATAATATGAGGTCAAAACTAAACAACTTTCAATTGTATCCAATTAGGCAGGCCCTTGCACTACATAGTTTAAGGTAAATCTAAAAGAAAATTGTACAAGAAAATTGAACATGTATGGCCAGCCTTAGACAGGAGCCAAATAACCTACTACAGAGTCTATAGAGTATGGGAGGAAAGCTACACAGGTACTGGGAGAACATGCAAACTCCATGCAAGTAGTGCCATGGTTGGGGTTGGAACGGACGTCCCTAGTGCTGCCAGGTGGAAGTGCTGCCCCACAGTGAGCATTTAGTGAATGCTCTGATGTTGTAGCTGTAAAAAAGTTCTTAAACAGGAAGTCTACTTGTCAGAAAAAAAAAATCTCTGCAGCGCCCACACTGATGTGTGATTCAGCCTATGAGAAGTCATAATGCCCAGATAATAAATGGACATATTTAGGAAAAATACCACACTCATACCGTACGTATCCATGGCAATGAATTGTCTGGAAAATGTATCCTTAGTGAACTGAAACAAATTAACTTTTAATTTTTTTTTTATAGTTTAGCTACTCAATCCTGCCAAATCATTACCATAGTTACAGATATATAGTAATAAATTGCTTTTGCAGACTCTTTTCTTTTACAGAATGTGGGCCATTAACTAGAATTTTGTATGTCTATTGTAAAGAAAGTTTCTGGAGGTGCAATCTGGTGTCAAACACTATTTCATTAATTTAGCATATATTTAACATTTATATTTAATATAGTTAAAACAGATAATAAGCTCAATCTAATTTATGTCTGACCAGAATGCTTTAGTTTACTTTTCACTGCTCGTATTTTATCTATACATAGCTTCTACACTTTCAAAATCTAAAAAAGGGAACATGTGGCAAACCTGCAGTTTAAACCTAAACAAATCTCTAAGGCCCCTTTCACATAGGCGGACCGTTCAGATCCGCCTGTCCTTTTTTTTGGCAGATCAATATGGATGCCTCATGTATCTCTATGGGGCATGTCCGCTGACATCCGATCCGATCTGTCAAATCTGGACGGATGGTAAAGGACACATGGAATGCATACAAAGCACAATTAAGGTACCTGCTTTAACCTTCTCCATATACTTCTACCATCACAAAACCCCCAAACATATGAAACTATGGTTTCTGTACTTTCATAGGGCTTGGCACACCCCCACCCTGATATGGATTGCACTGAATAATGGGAAAAGGGGGAGTGACACATGGCAGACTGCTAGTAAAGGATTTTTAAGGAGAGGAAGCATCTTCTTCCTTTTTGTTAGGGTTTAGGATTACTATAAGGGCTAGTGTTACAATGGGGTGAGGGTCATTGCTAGGGTTAGGGTAAGCAGTATGGTGGAGTTAGGATTAAAGTTTGTAAATGCAGAAATTAAATGAAATAATTAATTTTAAACATGTATTTCTAGCCTTACTTTTCCTGTCTCCGTTTTTCATTTCTGCCTGGCAAAGTTTAAAAAAATACTTGATGATTATGCCAGTCTATCCCCTTCTGGTCCTGTTTTCTGCTGCATTCTGTAGAAGCTATCCATGGATTTAGACCAGTGGTGACAGGCATGTGCAGTTCAGTTTACAAAAGATACATCAGAATGCCATGCAAGATCACTGCAAGTCTGTAGTTCCCTAGTTGACCAATTTGCAGGGAAGGTAAAGGGGTCAAACTCATCCCTATATCCCCGATTACAGGCTGAGAATGTTTCTAAGGTCTCGGTGGAGCGAAATAGCTCCTGGGACCTGTAAAGTGGGCAGTAGCAACTTAGTGTCTGTTACAATCCCCACCCTAGCTCTCTTAGTTGTGGTGAGAAGGGGGGGACATGGAACATTCATGTGACCCCTGATAAAAGCAGGAGAAATCTTATTTTTAGTAGTTTTTACACTTTACACTTTATGATAGGGTTAAAGTTACTATCAGGATTCAAATATTTTGGTTGAGAATAGTTAGAAGAACTTTCTTTATTCTCAGGAGCCCAATATAACCTTCAAGTGGAACTAAAGTCTCTTAATCAACATTAACTTTTTTTCAATCCTTATGCGGATAACATGTGTAAATAGATAGGAAAGCATCTTATATTTTCTTGTTTAACTTTTTTTTTCTATTTCTTCAATGATGTCTTACATCCCATGATTCTTCATGGGCTTTTTTTTCTTTCATCCTCTTGCCTGCATGCCTGAAATAAGGGATTCCAGGAAGTAAATGCTACATACAAGATCTGACCTGTGTTTTTTTAAAGTGATTTCTTAATAATGTAAAGCATAGAGAAATGCATAGATGGATGACTTTTCTTTAAATATTAAAAATATACTAAATAGTGTTTTCAGTTTGTTGTGCTGATATACAGTTTAGTTCTGCTTTAACGAACACTTACTTTTGCCTTCCCCATGTCCTTAGTTAGGATTGCCGTCATGCTCATCCCTATTTTTACGTTATTGAATGCTTATTGTCAAGGCTAATGTGTAAGGCTGGCCATACATTAGTTATTTTTTTTTCATTCAACTAGCATGTTGAACCAAGTTGAACCACTGAGTTATTGTATTCTGACATTATGAGGAGACTTCCCCGCTTTCAGAATTCACTTATCAGTGCTGCCTGCTATAGCTGGCGGCACTGATGGATCAGGAAAAAACCAACAGGCATTGTACAGAAGTCGATCTGTAGACTGTCTTCTGTACAACCAGCCTGCCCATACATGTACTGATCTGCTGAACTAGTTGTGAGCGATTGGTCTAACCGACCAAATACAGCGCTTGCTTAGTGTTAAATCTAAAACAACACTCAAGTGATAGTAAAGTGCAATAGTGTTAAATACAATTCCACAAGTAATAATAATAAATAAATAAATAAAAGGTATATAAATTTCAGATCAAAATCAATTCCTGTGGATAAAAACGTGCATGTATCTTGAAAAATATTAATTAAAAAATAGATAGTGATTGGTGGTAGTAAAAATAAATATAAATAGTATTTAGTGTCCTTTAAAATTAATTGTCCAAAGTTCATACAAAATGTTCCTGTTCAAACTTGATATATGAAATCTCAGTTGTTCCTTGTCCCAAATGGGTAATATGGTCGGGTCACTTACCAGATGATGTAGGTACTGAATGCCGTACGGCACCAGAACCAATCAGGCTTAGTAAGCCCCCTGGGCTCAACGGATCTCCTCGAGATGTTATCCCATGGGATGGCAACAGTCCCTCAGGCTTCTGTAATAAACGATCCAGTTCAAAATGTGGGAGAAAGAAGAATGCTCCAGATAGTGTAGTAATTGAGAATAAAGGAAATTTATTTACCCTAATAGGGTTTTAGGCAATAAAATAGTTCCAGACTTATAACATTGGTGGTCAGCGGTGCGGTGCGGGCTGCACCTCCTCTCGGAGCTAGCTTCCGGCTTCCGGCTAAACAAGCGCTGTATTTGGTCAGTTAGACCAATCGCTCACAACTACCTCACTATTATATACAGCAGCTGCTATCTCACATATTTATTTATTTATTAATATCTATGAATATTATTTATTAATATTAGATTGCACTTTACCCCACTCACCCTTTTTCCAGTGGCGCGTGGAAATATACTAGTATATTTTGCACCATGATCTGCTGAACTGGCTGAATTTCGAACCATGTATAGCCGGCTTGATGAAAATTCTAAAGAATCTATATCTACTGTAATTTAGGAAGAAAGCTCAAAGATGTGGGTCAATTACTCCAATCAAGAGCACTATTACAATATGTGGTCTGTTCTTGATGATGGAGTTCACATTTTCAACAAGTCTGAATGGAGATTAGTGAAAAGCCTGTAATACTATTCAGAATAGAACCAGAAACCTCACTGTAAGCCATGTGAATTTTGACAAATATAGATCCTTGTAACGATTCAGCGACCTTTATTTGAGTTTGTTTCACAATTAATTTTCAATAGTTTAAGGAGATCTTCCTTACATCAGCCCACACACTCGAGCAATTAATTGGAAACAGGTGCATATTAGCTTGATAAATGGCTTGCGTAGTGCAAGATTCTGATTTGACATGACTGTATGCCCTGTGGTAATTTGTGTCAATGTGTATAATGAATCATCAATGTTTTACACATTTAAGCATCTCTTCTAAGTCAATCTCTTTTTGTAAGTGTGCATGTGTACAAAGTCTTGAATGAACTTAAACAATGTATTATTCTCAAAGCCTATTAAGTAAAATTAAATATCTTGACTCAAGTGCTTTCTTGGGAATTCAGTAAAGTAAGGAAAACATAGCCAAGAACCATAAAGACTATAATAAAGGGATTTTGAAGATAAGAGGTACTTAAAAATAAACTTAGGATGTTTGCAGGTGTAGAACTGTAACAAGATGCCAGCTGTAAATGCAGGTTTACAATTAGAACATTGGGTTATACTATACGGATTTAAAACCTAGGAAAACAGTGGGGTTAATTTACTAAACAGAAGTAGGCTGTTCACTTTGCATGGGTATTTTCAAAACAATGAATAAAAAGAAGAGGATCCAAAACGGGTAAAGTAAATGTTAGAAAAAAACACCAGGATCAGTATAGGGGCGCATTACTAAAAAGATCCTACCACTGCGCCATATCAAAAAATGTGCATGATCAGCTACCACTTAAACAAAAACCATAAAAATAAGGTATCTGCTAAATAAAAACAAAAATAGTAGAAAGATAATAAAGAAGATAGTGGCACTTACAATATCACCCATGAAAACAAGTGAATAAATTCAGAGTCCACAAAACAAATAAAAGTCCATAATGGTGTTAATCAGACAAAATTCCATAAAAAATTATAATTTGTGATTTAATGACTGTCCACCACACCACGTGCATCTGTGTCACCACTCCCTTTTGGATATCCACTCACCAAATGTATGTGCACCATATAGAGAGGGCCTTGATGAGGCAGTGTGGCTTCCACATATATTTAGTTCTTCACCCAAACAGGAAATTACATTTCTGGGAAAGTTCTGCATGCCATCTCTGTACAGAGCGCCTCCAAGTTGCCATATTGCATTGAATTTTACAGAAAATTACAGTGCTGAAGTTTGAAAGGGAAAAGGAATTGGACACATCTTGTGAATAACCATTAACCCCAGAATGGGTATCTGCTGCTTTTGCCAATATGAGAATATTTGGCATATACATTTGATGAGTGGACATCCAAAAGAGAGTGGTGACACAGATGCACGTGGTGTGGTGGACAGTCATTGAATCATCAATTATCATTTTTTTATGGACTTTTGTCTGATTAACACCATTATAGACTTTTCTTTGTTTTGTGGACTTTGAATTTATTCACTTGTTTTCACAGGTGATATTGTGAGCGCCACTATCTACTTTATTATGTTTCCACATCTGCCTTTACACAGCGCACCGTAGTGCACATGTGTTTTTATTTAGTAGAAACATTATTTTAAAGTAAATATTAGACCAGTGATTAGAAGAGTACTGACTCACCAAAAATACCCTTGGTGGTGCCCTTGGAACAAAAACTACACCATGAACCAAACTGTGGAAAAGAACCCACTGAAGTAGTTCTAATTCAGGAACAAACTTCAGACTCTTCTTTAAAAATGTTATTTATTATAGAAACATTCTCAATACAAAAACCATTGGCACTGGCATATCTTGACAAGTTCATTCCAACTCGCTAACATAGTGGGTCCTAGACCATTATTAGTTGCCAAAAGAGCAAGAAATTTGGCTTATGAGTTAGCTAAATCCAAATTCATCAGGTCACCATCAAGAAATTGATTAACACATTTACAAGATTAAAAGGAATGTTCCCCTGTGGGAGGTGCCACATATGTCAAATTTTTTAAAAGACCAACGCTTATACTGATGCGGATCATCAAAGAATTTATTGCATCAAACAGTTCATAAATTGTTGCGCTACACGTGTTCTCTATATCCTGAAGTGTATACCTGCAGCTGTAATGTCACCACTTAGAAATACTGTATATGCAGTAGAAATAAGTAGTGTTGAGCGAACACGGACTGTATTATTCGTGTTCGTACCGAATAATTGGATTTTTTTTACCCGAACACGGACACGGACACTTTACTGTATGTTCGGGTAAAAATCCGTGTTCGGTCGTTTTATTTCCGGGTTTTGCATGCTTTGGCGCTCTTTTCATGGCGGGCTTTCAACAGCCAATCAACAATCGTTTAACTGGTGTGCCTTAAGCCATCCCAGCCATGCCTGCAAATGTCTTAGTAGCTGTGATTGGCCGTCTGAAGCATGTGACCAAGTCTTTATAAGTTCGAGGCAGCCGCCGCAGCAGCGTCATTCTGCTGCTTAGCTAAGGGACAGAGCACACATCAATGTGCTGGCTGCTGATTAGGGAAAGATAGGCAGGAAAAAAACATTTGTGTCCGGATAGAATTGAGGGACAGGTCGGAGTGTTTAGGCAGGGCGAGTTGTAGGCATTTTAGGGATAGAGTCTGCTGAATTATAGGGTCAGTGTCTTCTACAAACTACAATCGATATTGCTGTGTGGGGGGTGGGGTGAATCTGCACTCAATCCTGATCTACGATCTCTTCTCAATCCTGTTAGGGACAGAGTCTGCTGAATTTTAGGGAAACTGTGTTCTACAAACTACAATCGATATTGCTGTGTGGTGTGGGATTGGAGATAGGCAGGTGTCAGTGATCCACATCCATTTTTCTGTGTGTGAGCTGCAGTGAACACAATCTTTTTGGGCTGCAGTGAACACAATCTTTTTGGGCTGCAGTGAACACAATCTTTTTGGGCTGCAGTGAACACAATCTTTTTGGGCTGCAGTGAACACAATCTTTTTGGGGTGCAGTGAACAAAATCTTTTTGGGGTGCAGTGAACACAATCCTTTTTGGTGTGCAGTGAACACAATCTTTGTGGGGTGCAGTGAACAAAATCCTTTGTGGGGTGCAGTGAACACAATCTTTTTGGGGTGCAGTGAACAAAATCCTTTTTGGGGTGCAGTGAACAACATCCTTTTTGGGGTGCAGTGAACACAATCTTTTTGGGGTGCAGTGAACACAATCTTTGTGGGGTACAGTGAACAGAATCTTTGTGGGGTGCAGTGAACACAATCTTTGGGGGGTACAGTGAACACAATCTTTTTGGGGTGCAGTGAACACAATCTTTGTGGGGTGCAGTGAACACAATCTTTTTGGGGTGGAGTGAACAAAATCATTTTTGGGGTGCAGTGAACAACATCCTTTTTGGGGTGCAGTGATCAAAATCCTTTTTGGGGTGCAGTGAACACAATCTTTTTGGGGTGCAGTGAACAAAATCCTTTGTGGGGTGCAGTGAACAGAATCTTTGTGGGGTGCAGTGAACACAATCTTTGGGGGGGTACAGTGAACACAATCTTTTTGGGGTGCAGTGAACACAATCTTTGTGGGGTACAGTGAACAGAATCTTTGTGGGGTGCAGTGAACACAATCTTTGGGGGGTACAGTGAACACAATCTTTTTGGGGTGCAGTGAACACAATCTTTGGGGGGTACAGTGAACACAATCTTTTTGGGGTGCAGTGAACACAATCTTTGTGGGGTGCAGTGAACACAATCTTTGGGGGGGTACAGTGAACACAATCTTTTTGGGGTGCAGTGAACAACATCCTTTTAGGGTGCAGTGAACACAATCTTTGTGGGGTGCAGTGAACAACATCCTTTTAGGGTGCAGTGAACACAATCTTTGTGGGGTACAGTGAACAGAATCTTTGTGGGGTGCAGTGAACACAATCTTTGGGGGGTACAGTGAACACAATCTTTGTGAGGTGCAGTGAACACAATCTTTGTGGGGTGCAGTGAACACAATCATTGTGGGGTGCAGTGAACTCAATCTTTGTGGGGTACAGTGAACACAATCTCATACTTCTGAAGATTTGAGGGTGCTGCCTGTTCCATACTCCCCCTACTCCTCATCTAGCCTTTTAGGGGTACAAACAATAGTAATTGGGGCCTAGTGTGGTTGTGTACGTGTGATATACATACACTTTTTTTGGATCATATTTTCTATTCCGCTATTTAATCAAAAACCTTTGGGGATCAGTTAAATTGGGGGATAGTCTGTGTTGGTACGTGTGAGAGAGATCCACCTTTCCAAGTTGTTGGGGTTCATCTCATACTTCTGAAGGTTTGAGGGTGCTGCCTGTTCCATACTCCCCCTACTCCTAGCCTTTTAGGGGTACAAACAATAGTAATTGGGGCCTAGTGTGGTTGTGTACGTGTGATATACATACACTTTTTTTGGATCATATTTTCTATTCCGCTATTTAATCAAAAACCTTTGGGGATCAGTTAAATTGGGGGATAGTCTGTGTTGGTACGTGTGAGAGAGATCCACCTTTCCAAGTTGTTGGGGTTCATCTCATACTTCTGAAGGTTTGAGGGTGCTGCCTGTTCCATACCCCCCCTACTCCTCATCTAGCCTTTTAGGGGTACAAACAATAGTAATTGGGGCCTAGTGTGGTTGTGTACGTGTGATATACATACACTTTTTTTGGATCATATTTTCTATTCCGCTATTTAATCAAAAACCTTTGGGGATCAGTTAAATTGGGGGATAGTCTGTGTTGGTACGTGTGAGAGAGATCCACCTTTCCAAGTTGTTGGGGTTCATCTCATACTTCTGAAGGTTTGAGGGTGCTGCCTGTTCCATACTCCCCCTACTCCTCATCTAGCCTTTTAGGGGTACAAACAATAGTAATTGGGGCCCAGTGTGGTTGTGTACGTGTGATATACATACACTTTTTTTGGATCATATTTTCTATTCCGCTATTTAATCAAAAACCTTTGGGGATCAGTTAAATTGGGGGATAGTCTGTGTTGGTACGTGTGAGAGAGATCCACCTTTCCAAGTTGTTGGGGTTCATCTCATACTTCTGAAGGTTTGAGGGTGCTGCCTGTTCCATACCCCCCCTACTCCTCATCTAGCCTTTTAGGGGTACAAACAATAGTAATTGGGGCCTAGTGTGGTTGTGTACGTGTGATATACATACACTTTTTTTGGATCATATTTTCTATTCCGCTATTTAATCAAAAACCTTTGGGGATCAGTTAAATTGGGGGATAGTCTGTGTTGGTACGTGTGAGAGAGATCCACCTTTCCAAGTTGTTGGGGTTCATCTCATACTTCTGAAGGTTTGAGGGTGCTGCCTGTTCCATACCCCCCCTACTCCTCATCTAGCCTTTTAGGGGTACAAACAATAGTAATTGGGGCCTAGTGTGGTTGTGTACGTGTGATATACATACACTTTTTTTGGATCATATTTTCTATTCCGCTATTTAATCAAAAACCTTTGGGGATCAGTTAAATTGGGGGATAGTCTGTGTTGGTACGTGTGAGAGAGATCCACCTTTCCAAGTTGTTGGGGTTCATCTCATACTTCTGAAGGTTTGAGGGTGCTGCCTGTTCCATACTCCCCCTACTCCTCATCTAGCCTTTTAGGGGTACAAACAATAGTAATTGGGGCCCAGTGTGGTTGTGTACGTGTGATATACATACACTTTTTTTGGATCATATTTTCTATTCCGCTATTTAATCAAAAACCTTTGGGGATCAGTTAAATTGGGGGATAGTCTGTGTTGGTACGTGTGAGAGAGATCCACCTTTCCAAGTTTTTGGGGTTCATCTCATACTTCTGAAGATTTGAGGGTGCTGCCTGTTCCATACCCCCCCTACTCCTCATCTAGCCTTTTAGGGGTACAAACAATAGTAATTGGGGCCTAGTGTGGTTGTGTACGTGTGATATACATACACTTTTTTTGGATCATATTTTCTATTCCGCTATTTAATCAAAAACCTTTGGGGATCAGTTAAATTGGGGGATAGTCTGTGTTGGTACGTGTGAGAGAGATCCACCTTTCCAAGTTGTTGGGGTTCATCTCATACTTCTGAAGGTTTGAGGGTGCTGCCTGTTCCATACTCCCCCTACTCCTCATCTAGCCTTTTAGGGGTACAAACAATAGTAATTGGGGCCCAGTGTGGTTGTGTACGTGTGATATACATACACTTTTTTTGGATCATATTTTCTATTCCGCTATTTAATCAAAAACCTTTGGGGATCAGTTAAATTGGGGGATAGTCTGTGTTGGTACGTGTGAGAGAGATCCACCTTTCCAAGTTGTTGGGGTTCATCTCATACTTCTGAAGGTTTGAGGGTGCTGCCTGTTCCATACCCCCCCTACTCCTCATCTAGCCTTTTAGGGGTACAAACAATAGTAATTGGGGCCTAGTGTGGTTGTGTACGTGTGATATACATACACTTTTTTTGGATCATATTTTCTATTCCGCTATTTAATCAAAAACCTTTGGGGATCAGTTAAATTGGGGGATAGTCTGTGTTGGTACGTGTGAGAGAGATCCACCTTTCCAAGTTGTTGGGGTTCATCTCATACTTCTGAAGGTTTGAGGGTGCTGCCTGTTCCATACCCCCCCTACTCCTCATCTAGCCTTTTAGGGGTACAAACAATAGTAATTGGGGCCCAGTGTGGTTGTGTACGTGTGATATACATACACTTTTTTTGGATCATATTTTCTATTCCGCTATTTAATCAAAAACCTTTGGGGATCAGTTAAATTGGGGGATAGTCTGTGTTGGTACGTGTGAGAGAGATCCACCTTTCCAAGTTGTTGGGGTTCATCTCATACTTCTGAAGGTTTGAGGGTGCTGCCTGTTCCATACCCCCCCTACTCCTCATCTAGCCTTTTAGGGGTACAAACAATAGTAATTGGGGCCTAGTGTGGTTGTGTACGTGTGATATACATACACTTTTTTTGGATCATATTTTCTATTCCGCTATTTAATCAAAAACCTTTGGGGATCAGTTAAATTGGGGGATAGTCTGTGTTGGTACGTGTGAGAGAGATCCACCTTTCCAAGTTTTTGGGGTTCATCTCATACTTCTGAAGATTTGAGGGTGCTGCCTGTTCCATACCCCCCCTACTCCTCATCTAGCCTTTTAGGGGTACAAACAATAGTAATTGGGGCCTAGTGTGGTTGTGTACGTGTGATATACATACACTTTTTTTGGATCATATTTTCTATTCCGCTATTTAATCAAAAACCTTTGGGGATCAGTTAAATTGGGGGATAGTCTGTGTTGGTACGTGTGAGAGAGATCCACCTTTCCAAGTTGTTGGGGTTCATCTCATACTTCTGAAGGTTTGAGGGTGCTGCCTGTTCCATACTCCCCCTACTCCTAGCCTTTTAGGGGTACAAACAATAGTAATTGGGGCCTAGTGTGGTTGTGTACGTGTGATATACATACACTTTTTTTGGATCATATTTTCTATTCCGCTATTTAATCAAAAACCTTTGGGGATCAGTTAAATTGGGGGATAGTCTGTGTTGGTACGTGTGAGAGAGATCCACCTTTCCAAGTTGTTGGGGTTCATCTCATACTTCTGAAGGTTTGAGGGTGCTGCCTGTTCCATACCCCCCCTACTCCTCATCTAGCCTTTTAGGGGTACAAACAATAGTAATTGGGGCCTAGTGTGGTTGTGTACGTGTGATATACATACACTTTTTTTGGATCATATTTTCTATTCCGCTATTTAATCAAAAACCTTTGGGGATCAGTTAAATTGGGGGATAGTCTGTGTTGGTACGTGTGAGAGAGATCCACCTTTCCAAGTTGTTGGGGTTCATCTCATACTTTTGAAGGTTTGAGGGTGCTGCCTGTTCCATACTCCCCCTACTCCTCATCTAGCCTTTTAGGGGTACAAACAATAGTAATTGGGGCCCAGTGTGGTTGTGTACGTGTGATATACATACACTTTTTTTGGATCATATTTTCTATTCCGCTATTTAATCAAAAACCTTTGGGGATCAGTTAAATTGGGGGATAGTCTGTGTTGGTACGTGTGAGAGAGATCCACCTTTCCAAGTTGTTGGGGTTCATCTCATACTTCTGAAGGTTTGAGGGTGCTGCCTGTTCCATACCCCCCCTACTCCTCATCTAGCCTTTTAGGGGTACAAACAATAGTAATTGGGGCCTAGTGTGGTTGTGTACGTGTGATATACATACACTTTTTTTGGATCATATTTTCTATTCCGCTATTTAATCAAAAACCTTTGGGGATCAGTTAAATTGGGGGATAGTCTGTGTTGGTACGTGTGAGAGAGATCCACCTTTCCAAGTTTTTGGGGTTCATCTCATACTTCTGAAGATTTGAGGGTGCTGCCTGTTCCATACTCCTCCTCCTACTGCTCAACCATCCTTTTAGGGGTACAAACAATAGTAGTTGGGGCCTAGTGTGGTGGTGTACGTGCGAGATACATACACTTTCTTTTTGATCATATTTTCTATTCCGCTATTCAATTAAAACCTTTGGGGATCAATTCAATTGCGAGATAGTCTGTGTCGGTACGTGTGAGATCCACCTTTCCAAGTTGTTGGGGTTCATCTCATACTTCTGAAGATTTGAGGGTGCTGCCTGTTCCATACTCCTGCTCCTACTGCTCAACCATCCTTTTAGGGGTACAAACAATAGTAATTGGGGCCTAGTGTGGTTGTGTACGTGCGAGATACATACACTTTTTTTGATCATATTTCCTATTCCGCTATTCAATAAAAACCTTTGAGGATCAATTGAATTGCGGGATAGTCTGTGTCGGTACGTGTGAGATCCACCTTTCCAAGTTTTTGGGGTTCATCTCATACTTCTGAAGATTTGAGGGTGCTGCCTGTTCCATACTCCTCCTCCTACTCCTCATCCATCCTTTTAGGGGTACAAACAATAGTAATTGGGGCCTAGTGTGGTTGTGTACGTGCGAGATACATACACTTTTTTTGATCATATTTCCTATTCCGCTATTCAATAAAAACCTTTGAGGATCAATTGAATTGCGGGATAGTCTGTGTCGGTACGTGTGAGATCCACCTTTCCAAGTTTTTGGGGTTCATCTCATACTTCTGAAGATTTGAGGGTGCTGTCTGTTCCATACTCCTCCTACTCCTCATCCATCCTTTTAGGGGTAGAAACAATAGTAATTGGGGCCTAGTGTGGTTTTGTACGTGCGAGATACATACACTTTTTTGGATCATATTTCCTATTCCGCTATTCAATAAAAACCTTTCTAGGGCAAGATCTTAAATTACAGAAATATGAGGAGACCGTCAAATAAGGGCCGTGGCCTGGGTCGTGGTGCTGCTGGTAGAGCTCCTGTTGCAAGGAGAGGACGTGGTCGATCTGTGCCAGCTACACGCACAAGTGAAACACCTTCCTCAAGTGTGAGTAGGCGACAGAACCTGCATCAGTATTTGGTAGGGCATCAAACGCCCCTAGAAGTGATGAGGCCAGAACAAGTTGAGGCGATAGTAGATTGGTTTGCTGCTGACAGTGCCTCCAGTTCCTTCACATTGTCTCCCACCCAGTCTACTGCAGAAAGGTCAGAGTTGGCACCTGCAGCCAATGTCCAACCGTCTTTCACCTCACCCCCTTGCAAATCAGGCCAGCAGTCTGAGCCCCAAGCCATACAGCAGTCTCTTATTCTTTTTGAGGACTCTGTCAGCAGGGTTTCCCAGGGCCATCCACCTAGCCCTGCCCCAGAAGTGGAAGAGATTGAGTGCAGCGATGCCCAACCACTTATTTCTCAAGATGAGTACATGCAAGGATCATCGCAGCACGTCTCCGATGATGACGAAACGCAGGTGCCAACTGCTGCGGCGTTCAGCATTGTGGAGACCGACAAGGAGGGCAGGGGTGAAGACTGGGTGGAAGATGATGTGGAGGACGATGAGGTCCTCGACCCCACATGGAATGAACGTCATGCAGGTGACCTGAGTAGTTTGGAGGAAGAGGCGGTGGTCGCACAGAGCCACCAGCACAGCAGAAGAGGGAGCAGGGTGCAGAAGCGGAGCGGCCGTGCCCTAGACACTACGCCCGCTACTGCCCAACGCAGCAAGGGAACGAGCGCACCAAAGTCAGCTCAAAGGAGTTCTCTAGCGTGGAAGTTCTTTAGAAAATGTGCTGATGACAGGACACGAGTGGTTTGCACCCTGTGCAATCAGAGCTTGAAGCGAGGCATAAACCTTCTCAACCTGAGCACAACCTGCATGATCAGGCATCTAAGTGCAAAGCACGAGCTGCAGTGGAGTACACACCTTCAAAACCAAGAAACGTCTCTGGCTCATCCTGCTTCCTCTTCTGCTGCAGTCTCGGCCGCTCCAGCCACATCTGTAGTGATACCGGCACCTGCCACCCCGCAAACAGACGATCTGTCAGCAACACCACCACCTGGGTCACCAACAACCATCTCCACAATGTCCCGTGGAAGCGTTCAGCTTTCCATCTCCCAAACACTTGAGAGGAAGAGGAAGTACCCCCCTACCCACCCGCGATCCCTGGCCCTGAATGCCAGCATTTCAAAATTATTGGCCTTTGAAATGCTGTCATTCCGTCTGGTGGAGACGCACAGTTTTAAAAACCTTATGTCGGTGGCTGTCCCACAGTACGTCGTGCCCAGCCGCCACTACTTTTCCAGGCAAGCCATCCCTTCCCTGCACAACCAAGTGGGGGAAAATATCAGGTGTGCACTGCGCAACGCCATCTGTGCCAAGGTCCACCTAACTACGGATACGTGGACCAGTAAGCACGGTCAGGGGTGTTATATCTCCCTAACGGCACACTGGGTAAATGCAGTGGCTGATGGGCCTGAGGCGGATAGCAATTTGGCGCATGTCCTTCCACCACCGAGGATTGCAGGGCGCTTCAGTTTGCCTCCTGTTCCTAACTCCTCCTACTCCGCTTCCTCATCCTCTACCGCCTCCTCATCCGGACAGCGTAACACCTTCACCACCAACTTCAGCACGGCCAGGGGTAAACGACAGCAGGCAGTTTTACAACTTGCCTGTTTGGGGGACAAACCACACACCGCGCAGGAGTTGTGGAGGAGCATGGAACAGCAGACAAATGAGTGGTTGCTGCCAGCGAGCCTCAAGCCCGGCCTGGTGGTGTGCGATAACGGGCGAAATCTCATAGCAGCTCTGGGCCTAGCCGGTTTGACGCACATCCCTTGCCTGGCGCATGTGCTGAATTTGGTGGTGCAGAGGTTCCTTAAAAACTACCCCGATATGTCAGAGCTGCTGCAGAAAGTGCGGGCCGTTTGTGCGCACTTTCGGCGTTCTCACCCTGCTGCTGCTCGCCTGGCAGCGCTGCAGCGTAAATTCGGCCTTCCCGCTCACCGCCTCATATGTGACGTGCCCACAAGGTGGAACTCCACCTTGCACATGCTGGAAAGACTGTGCGAGCAGCAGCAGGCCATAGTGGAGTTTCAGCTGCAGCACGCACGCGTGAGTCGCTCTGCGGAACAGCACCACTTCACCACCAATAACTGGGCCTCCATGCGAGACCTGTGTGCCTTGTTGCGCTGTTTTGAGTACTCCACCAACATGGCCAGTGGCAATGACGCCGTTCTCAGCTTAACTATCCCACTTCTATGCCTCCTTGAAAAAACAATTCGGGCGATGATAGAAGAGGATGTGGCACAGGATGAGGAGGAGGAGGAGGATGAAGAGGTAACATTTCCAAGGCTTTCAGGGCAGTCATTCGCAAGGGGCTCCGAGGGTGGGTTCCTGCACACGCAAACGCCAGGGACGCAATTGTCCAGCAGGGGCACAGTTCTGGAGGATGAGGAGGATGAGGAGGAGGAGGAGCTGGAGGAGGAGATGGAACCATGTTCACAGCAGGGTGGCACCCAGGCCAGCTCATGGCCATCACTGGTGCGTGGCTGGGGGGATACAGAGGACACGGACCATACACCTCCCACAGAGGACAGCCTTTCGTTGCCTCTGGGCAGCCTGGCACACATGAGCGATTACATGCTGCAGTGTCTCCACAACGACCGCCGAGTTGCCCACATTCTAACTTGTGCTGATTACTGGGTGGCCACGCTGCTGGATCCCCGTTACAAGGACAACGTACCGTCCTTAATTCACTCACTGGAGCGCGATCGCAAGATGCGCGAGTACAAGCGCACGCTGGTAGACGCCATGCTGCTGGCATTCCCATCTGACAGCGGGGCCACAGTGGAAGCACAAGGCAGAGGAGGAGGAGGAGGAGGTCGCCAACGCAACCAGGGCACCGCCAGCACCTCAGAAGGCAGGGTTAGCATGGCCGAAATGTGGAAAAGCTTTGTCAGCACGCCACAACAAACAGCAGCACCAGCAGCTCAGATGGAACGTCTTAGCAGGAGGCAGCATTTTACCAACATGGTGGAGCAGTATGTGTGCACACGCCTACATGTAGTGAATGACGGGTCTGCCCCCTTCAACTTCTGGGTCTCCAAATTGGGCACATGGCCTGAGCTTGCCCTTTACGCCTTGGAGGTGCTGGCGTGCCCTGCAGCCAGTGTATTATCTGAACGGGTATTTAGCACGGCTGGGGGCGTTATAACAGACAAGCGCAGCCGCCTGTCCAGAGACAATGTGGACAAGCTCACGTTCATTAAAATGAACCAGGCATGGATCCCACGGGACTTTTCCGTACCTTATGCAGAATAGCAATGGATACCGACCTTACCCACCCATTGTTCCATTTTTGCTCTTTCTCACTCTTTTGGGGTGTACCCTCATTTAAAATTTTTGAAAAGAAGCAGTGTTGGCTACCTCGTCCTCCTCCTCAGGGCCAGATTAATGTAGGGGCTATTGGAGCTGCAGCTCCAGGCCCCTACCTTTTATATAGGCCCCGGGTTGGCCATATTCACTGTTACCGCTCTTCTGTCACTTGTAAACACAGAAGTCTGGCTTCTATGCTCGCTTCCCCAGGCAGCACCCTCAGAACCTCCCCACACAGCGTGAAGGCCGGACAAGGAGGGACAGTTGGCGATGCATGGATGTGTTTATGGGCTTCAGAGACAGCATCCCATGTTGAATTAGGCATGCATGGCTGCACCCTTCCTCCTCTGGGTGCATGGCAAGGCACGGCCCTTAAGGCCCTTCAAAATCCTCAGCACCAAGCCCATGATGCTGTTAATCCGGCCCTGGTCCTCCTCCACCGCCGCTTCCACCTACACCGCCCATAGGTGTGCGCAGCCTATTGCATTAAGGTGTGCACCCCAAAGTTGAAATACACATGCATGTGTTTGCCAGCAGGGAGAGTAATGTATCGGGGCCATGTACCTGTAGGCAAGGAGAAATAGAGCAGAGCAGGTCCCAGGGAGATCTTTCCCATCTCCTCACTGGCAATGCTATGTGCCCTAGGTGATTAGGGTGTGCCCAGGCACACCCAGCACACCCTGTGCGCACGCCTATGTCACCGCCACATCCACCACCACCTCAACCTCCCTCCTACTCCATATGGGCCTCGTCCTTCAGAGATGAAGAAGAACATTGTTTTATTTTTCTGTTTTTTTTTGTTGTTTTAAGTTATTTCCCTATCCACATTTGTTTGCAGAGCACTTGCCATGCTCTTAATTACGTTTTGCTGCCATTTGCAGCACTCTAGCCCTTTCCTTTGGTGTTTTAGAGCCATTTTAGTGCCTTAAAGTTCGGGTCCCCATTGACTTCAATGGGGTTCGGTGTCCGGGAAAAGTTCGGTAAAAGTCCGGGACACGGACCCGGACTTTTTTTTAAAGTTCGGCCGAACCCGTCGAACACGGACATCTAGGTGTCCGCTCAACCCTAGAAATAAGTACAAACATGCTCCCCTGATTTTTTACTGGGGCACCTGCTCCCTCACTATTTGTAGAAGCCAACCACCCACCACCCTAGAATGTTGTTGCATTGTGGGAAGGCTGGTAGTAGTCTCTGTCAAATGTTTATCTCTTCCTATTTCGTGAAGGACTGCGCAAAACATTCCATGTATACTGCACACTATGAACTTGGCCATTTACAACTTCAGGCTTAGCTTCAGACAGCAACATGAAGTAGATGGCAAACCTGAAGTTTATAATGTGCAGTACATATTAAGTCAAATTTCCTAAAGAGTTAGGACTCTTCACCGGGTAAAATGAGTAAATATTCACTATATTTATCCAACCATGTGAAAAGCAGATTGGGTATTCAAAGTGCACAGGAATTACCTGGTCAATTACCTGACTAAATAAATTAGGTAAATATTCAGTTTACTGAATAAAGATTCTCAACTGCTTTAGTAAATCTGCCATGTTATGTTTTGTGAGTACTACCTCACTCTGCAGGGGAATAGGAGGACTAAGCTTTGTTAGAAACTTTAGATCGGTCTTCCCACTGTTAAACAAGCTTTCAAGTTGGTACAGAGGAAAGATGGGACCTTTAGCAGTGATTGTTACATGGGATGCTGTAGGTCTACTCACAAAGAATTGTCTGCCTTTACACAGCGCACCCTAGTGCACATGTGTTAATGAAACACATATCTGAACAGCCCTGAAAGACACTTGCTGAACTAGATGTTCTTTAGGGTGGAGTTTTCAAGATTCAGCATAGCCCATGTCTATGGGGCCTTCAAAGCACTACAGGCAAGACATCACAGAAGTATAAAGCTCTCAAGTGTCCCTAAAATGACAACGGCCTTGTGGAACTTAAGATCGCTATACTTACTTCTGCTCCAGTGATGTGATGCCCATGATCTCCCATGCTAGTAAAGACATTTTTCATCAGGTCTTCTTCCAGGTTCAGTGGCTGCAGCCATCATAACTTGTTGATCCAAGATGGCCTAACTCCCGCAGGCGTTCCTAGAGATATTATACCCCAGCATCTAGGGCCAGTGCTAGACTATTTTGCGCCATAGGCAAGACCAGTTACTTGCACCCCCCCCCCCCCAAAAAAAAGAAAGAAAACTCCTATAACTCTAAAATATACTTTCTATACTTCTATACAGTAGAAAGGGTACAAAATAGTCTTGCACTGCACCAGCCCTGTCTATTCCCCCCTGTGATGTGTGTTGCCCCCTCATTGAAATGACCTGAGCCACGTTGCTGGACACAGTGAGCAGCGCATGGCTGGAAAACCTGCTCTGTCCATCCCTGTTCAATGCTACCCCCCCATATCAGTACTTCTACAGTTCCATCTGGCAGCTGAATTTGTCCACTTGCTTCCACAGCCTCTGGTTCTCGCACTGCAAGTCACTGACGGACCGTGAGAGGGCCCCAGGCACAGCACATCTTTCAGCCGCCTCTCCACCCCATGTCTGAACTCCTCCATCTTGGTTTGCAGCCCCATACACGGTCCCCCCATAGCGGACATTCGCTCTCCTCCTCCAGTAGACTCCTGCAGACTGGCCACACTGACATCTCCATCCCGGGCTACGTGCTGGTGAGCGATGTCAGGCGGCTATCAGGGTTTTGGGCTTACTTCAGCTGCAGCAAGCAGCGATCACCGCTATCCAGTGAATGACCTTGTCTGGTGCCACTCCACCAACTAACACCTCCCCCACTACCAGAGCCCCACTGCCCCCAACTACTGTCCCTCACTCCCCACTGACAGACCCCCTACCCAACCCAACCAATTAACACCTCCCCACTACCAGACCCCCACTGCCCCAACTACTGCCCCACCATTCCCCACTGACAGACCCCCACTGCCCCCAACTACTGCCTCTCTCTCCCCACTGAAAACCCCCACTGCCCCCAACTACTGCCCTCCCACTCCCAAATGACAGACCCCCCACCCCACCAACAAACACCCCCCCCACTACTTTCAGCCACTCCCCAACCACTTCCCACTAACAGACCCCCCCACTCCACCAACTAACACCCCCCTCTACCAGACCCCCCACTGCCCCCAACTACTACCCCCTACTCCCCACTGACAGACCCCCCCACTCCACCAACAACTGGCCAGGTGCTGATTGACAAGCAACAGGCTTGTAAATAAGCAGTGGCAATGCTGATAACCATGCCCCCTGCAACATCTTCTAATTCCACTGTTGCGCAAGCAGGCACAGCCTACATGAGGGTGGCAACTCTGAATTCAGGAGAAGTGCAGCAGCATTGTCCCACCATCACAGGAAGCTAGTGGGCTTCACTAGCATGCTCAACAGATATTTGTGGGACAGAATGACTAAGAAAAACTGCCAGTGCAGATATAATTACAATTAGGGGCTGTAGCACATTTTTTTTAAAGCATTGGAGGTCATAGTTCTACTCTAATGCAGTATATTTGCAGAGTATGCTGTCTTAGCAGAACACCTGCCTTTCTTCAGTAGGGTATAAACAAGATAGGATTGTGGAACTGAAACAAAAACTATTTTAATTATCACTTTACTGCTGCTCATTAAAGGAAAAATTTAACATGCTGGGAATAATTATATATCATACGATTATTGGAAAGTTTGGACAGGAAAATTGTTTAACTGCCAAGAAAAGACCAACCATGTGAAATAAAGTTACCAAGACAACCAATTTCTTTTCTTGGGAATCAATGCTTTGTTACGTTTAATATTAATTGGAAAACTGACTTGAGTTAGTCAAATCTTTTTTTTTTTTTTTAGGAAAAAGGTACAAAAGCATAATGTTACTTTACATGGGTGAGCTTGGTGTTGGTAACATATCCTTTTTGTGCTGAAAGTGAATCTGTAATTCACCCATGCAGGGCAAAAGAACAGCTTAATTTTAATGCAGATAAAAGGAAAATAAGGGGAGGGCGCGTAGACCTAGTTCATTATCCTCAATAAATGGCTTTATTAAATAAACAGAGGTAGAAAATACTCAGAAACCAATGCTTAACCTTCCTAGCGGTATTCCCGAGTTTGGCTTGGGGGTTAAATTTCAGTGCCAAAAGCGGTAACCCCGAGCCATACTCGGGGTACCGCCAAAAGCATCGCTGGATCCTGGTAGAGGGGTTACTTACCTTGTCACCGGGATCCAGCGATGAATGCGGGCGGTGCGTGGCGGCGGATCTTCCTCCCGGTGCTCTCTGTGCCCCGGCTTCCATCTCCTGCAACGTGACGCTCACAGGGGGGTGGAACCGGCGGCAAATTCAAAAGTAAAACACACCAAACACACTGATACATTGCAGAATAAAATAAATTCACATTAGATTGCCCCCCAGTGCCCTTTCCTGAAGTTTTACTGTACTTTTTATGTATGTATATATATATATATATATATATATATTTATATATTTATATATATAAATAAATATATATATATATATATATATACAGTATATATATCTATATATATACATACATACATACTTTAACTTATTTATAGTCATTTATCATATTATAATTTATGATTTTGTGTTTCAAAATTTATCATACCCTAGTTGTTATAAAGAAGAACGCACAGTAAAAAAAAAATCATATGTAAATAGTTGGTTTGGGCTGCTCATTCTTAAGAATTACATGCAAAATAATGGTTCCGCTTTCAGCACCTAAAATCGGAAAGAAACATACCGCCAGGGAGGTTAAATAATCTGCTTAAGTCCATGTAGAAATGTTCAAGTCACATGGGATTAGCTTGATCGGCTAACATGTTTCAAGGTTTCCCTCTTCTTTAGAGCCTACAGATTATGTCTATTCCACATGCTTATATACACTAGACTGACTCAATAATGACCACCCAGAGGAGTGTGTATGTCCAGCCCCCTGTAGTGGGCATGGATCAATCATCTACCAATAGCATTTGGTCCCCACACCAGTGGAATATGCAATGTAGAAATATACAAAATAGTTATATATATATATATATATATATATATATATATATATATATATATACAAAAGAACATAAAGGCCATATTGAAGCTAAGCAAACAATTGTGATCCAAGATGCATACATGTACTTAAGTGACAGTAAAAATAATGGTAAAACAAACCCCTGTTCTTTTGTGTATATATAACTTTTTTGTACATGGTGCAGCAAGGCGTGCATTATCCACTCAATCAGTCAACATTGGAGTCTGTCATAGCGTCAGAGCTTACCAAACAGCGCAGGAGAGTAAACATAGTGGTGCTTTCTGAAGCTTAATTTTAATCCCTGCCCCACAGCTGCTTATACATACTTTCATATTGCACCCCTGTTGTGCCCTGTTTGCCAAGTAAAGTGAAACGGAATATCTGGCACCTCTAGATAAGTGAGAGCAAATGACTCACTCCCCTTCCTCCCATATGGTCTGGTGCTTGGTGACTGGCCACTAGGGCATTTAGTGCTATTGTACTGAGGGAGAAAGAGAGTCCTCAGAACTGTGTAAGTCGTGATTTGGAGGTTACTAAAAGCCAGGACTGTACCTAGATTAATGTTTGTCCATGTGGCCATTTTGTTTCTGCTTCTTGTTAGATGGATTAGGAGTGGGTTGGCATGGTAACAAGGATGCACATTGGAGATTATACCAGCTTTTGAAAGTTTTTTCTGATCTATGCCACCCCATTTCTGCAGCCCCTAGGCAACCAATGATGCTGTGGCTCGGTTCCCAGCATCCAGCTGGTAGGATACTGCGGAATGGGCCATACAGCATAAACCAATGGCACTGTGTTTGCCAGATGACAAATCTTAGCTCCCAACTCAGTAACACTGCCTTGTGTATACAGGGCAACATTGCTGAACTGGAGTAAGGATTGAGTGTCCAGTATGGATACTTCAATTTCAGTGCCACCTGCCACTGAATGCTGCCTTAGCATATCCCTGATTAAAACCCAGCATTGTGTGTCTTTTACTCCACTGCATATCCTTTCAGACAGTGTAGCCCAACCTACAAAAGTGAATGGGTTGTGTTTCTTTCCTTGAACAACTAGATGATGCTGTGCACATATGAATTGTATTGTATGATCATCAGCACTATTAGGAGAAGACCCTTTACCAGATGCCAAAGAACGCATTCGTCCTTTCCTAGATCTCCCCAGAGGACTACAGTGAGTCATATAGTGACAACTAATTATTGTACTTTTTATGTTTTCCAGAGTAATTCTTTTTCACATTTAGAAACTGTGCAGATCCAAATGATTAAAAAAGAATTTACTGCTCTAAATTTGCACATACTGTATATTTATAGTTTGGGTATGCAAAAGTATAATTGTACTTTTGTCTGAATTTCAGTTTCCTCTTCTTTCTAGTGATTGCTGCAGATTTTTAAATGTTAGGTCTACTTTAAGTTTAAACAGTGTTAAATACAATATATATTTTAAACTTTACAACTGTATTGTTAAAACTGCTACTGCTAGCTGTTTACTATAGCTCTTGTATACCAGAGTTTCTGTTGGCTCTGTTATGTTACCAGTTTTCACATGTTGTTATAGTTATGTTCCTTCCTGTTTAGAATATACCACATAAATCCAGGCACATGGCTTGTGTGTGCGCTTCTTGATTTTCTCACAACCATAATGGACCGCTGTAGACAGATCTATTAGTCAACAAGTAAAGCGTGGACATTGAGTCCAGGTTCACACTGGGGCCGTTTTGAAATTGTGCAACTTTAGCTGAACTCGCATGATTTCAAGCCGGCAATCAGTTCGACTTTAGAGGCATCTTCACAGACATCTGTCTGTGTTCCTGCACAGATGTCAATGAAAATCGCCCACCCCCCCAAATCGCCAAAAGTTGTACGTAGTACAAAAACTATCGCACTGATTCTGATGGTGCCATTGCTGGTGATTGGCTCCGATTTGACATGTGATTTGGCATGTGGACGTGGGCTTAAAGTGGAACTACACTGAATCTGATCACCACAACCAAATTCAAAGCAAACTCATTCTCCATTCTTCGTTTTGTTGAAAAATTACTTTGAAAAAGAACCCCTAGCACAGGAGTGCACAACCTTTTGAACAGTGAGGGCCACGTAAGTGATTTGGTAACCGGTCCCCGGCCACAATGAACTATGGGGTTTTCCTGTCCCCTAATCTGCAATTATAAACAAGCCCTTACTGTCCTAAACCCCCTATAAGGCTGCTTTCACACTGCAGAAATATATTACTGTAAATGATTTCATTGGCGCAAGCATATATTTCTGCTACTATCACACCTATATATGTCTAGGTGTGTATATAAATATATGGATGTGTGTATATACACCACTATACACAAGTTCAGATGTTTTGCCTGCCTCCAAAACCCCCCAAAAAATGCCAGCAAAAACACACCTGGGCATTTTTTTTTTTGACGCTAGCGTTTTTTTGGCATTTTTTTGGGTTCTTTTGAGGCAGGCAAAACATCTGAACTTGTGTATAGTGGTATATATACACACATAATTATATGTATATAGACACCTAGCCATATATAGGTGTGATAGTAGCAGAAATATATTACTGTAAATGATTTCATTAGCGCAAGCATATATTTCTGCTACTATCACACCTATATATGTCTAGGTGTGTATATAAATATATGTATGTGTGTATATACACCACTATACACAAGTTCAGATGTTTTGCCTGCCTCAAAAGAACCCCAAAAAATGCCAAAAAAAATGCTAGCGTAAAAAAAAAAAAATGCCCAGGTGTGTTTAAGAACTTTTTTTTGTGTGATTAATAGTTAATGGGGCATGACCCAGAACCCTAGGCCCTTTTTAGGGGCATTTATTGGGTTTTAGGGCTTAAAAATTGTGTTTTTTGATTCCAGAAGTTCGGGTCCCATTGATTTCAATGGGGTTCTGGAATCCGAACCGAACTTTCCTGAAATTCGGGTGTTCTGGTCGAACCGAACTTTTCAAAAGTTTGATCATCCCTAATAAGCAGTTTAATAACCTTTTTTTATAAGTGCAGTGTATGTGATGTTTAATACACTGATCATTTCCTCTTCCAGCTTCTGCAGGCATCGCTTTCCAGGCTGTTAAAAAAGTCCCAGGTGAGGTGTACTTGGTATATCTCCGCCTAGGACAGGTGCCTGCGCTACAGAGGAAGCATCAGCTTAGGTGGCTCCTGCTCCCTCCGCAACCTCTAGGACTTGACTGTGAAATGATTCATACAAGCAGTAATTGCATTACAGAAAAAACTTAGAATAAAAAGAAAGTGTATAACCATCAGCCACCTTGATTAGATTGCAATGAAAGCCCTGTATGCTGTATAATTATTTTGTCAATGGTGTAATACGAACGTTGGACGTTTATGTGGCTCCATATTGGTTTGTCTCTTGGGTCTCATCGTTTAACTGACTGGAGTTATGAAGCCAGTAAATACCTTATCTTATATAGGATATTTAAAGCTCTCAGGTGGGTATGAGACGTAATGAGGGTATGTGCTGAGGGTATAGGCATCCCTGGTGAAGTGTGCTGCGTGATTTGGAGTAAAGTGCAGGGTGTGTATGCCACATGCTCAGACTGCTTTCACTCTGTACACTATGCTGTACCTTGCATAATCCCCTCTCAGCACTGTGCTATACCTTAAAGAAGTTGTTAAACAAATCTGATTTCTTTTTATGAGGAGGTAAGCAAAACCTAAGACAAAGGAGTTTCTCTAAGGTATTTGATGGTGTACCCCAAGGTTCAGTGTTGGGACCCTTACTTTTTAACATGTTTATAAATGATATAGGGTCTGGCATTAAAAGTACTATTTCAGTGTTTGCAGATGATACTAAGCTATGCAGTGGAATAACATCCTTACGTTAAGTCTACAACTTACAAGCCAACCTTAATACACTATTTACTTGGTCTACTATGTGACATATGAGATTTAATTTTGATAAATGTAAAGTTATGCACTTTGGGGCCAAAAACACGTATGCGAAATACATGTTAGGAGAAGAACTGCTGGGGGAATCAATGGTGGAGAAGGATCTGGGTGTTCTGGTACATCATAGGCTTAATAATAGAATGCAAAAGCAAGCTGCAGTGTCCAAAGCGTGCAAAATTTTTTCTTGTATTAGGAAGGGTATGGACTTCAGAGACAGAGAGATATAAATTTGCCACTGTATAAATGATTAGTAAGACCTCATCTAGAAAATACAGTTAAGTTTTGGGCACCAGTTCACAAAAGGTATATTGGGGAACTGGAGAAAGTGCAGAGAGGGGCAACCAAACTAATGAGAGGCATGAAGCACAGCTACTGAACTGAACTGAATGTATTCTCTCTTGAGAGGAGGAGATTAAGGGAGGATCTGATAAACATGTAAAAATACATGAGCGGTCCATATAGTGAATTTGGTGTAGAGTTATTCACTTTAAGGTAAACACAGAGGACAAGGGGGCACTCTTTATGTCTGGAGATTTAGGGCCTGATTCATAGTCGGCGAATTGGCGTTTCGGCGTGATTTTGCGAAGCGGCGATTATTTAAGTCTGAAATTGGCATTCAAAGAACGGCGGGCGGAAAATAGCGCCTAGTGTGAGATTCATTAAGATGCAATATGGTCAGAGCGCGACTTAAAACCACGCCAGCTAAAAGCTCGACTAA